>NC_066520.1:2634503-2694503 GCF_024679095.1 Eriocheir sinensis
AGGAAGAAGAAGAAAAGAAGGAAGAATAGGAGGAAGAGGGAGAAAAGGATTTTATTTCTTGAGAGTTTCTTTTCACTCATTATTCACTATTGCTTTACACCATTGATTAGGTTCCAGTACTTAGTGTTCACGAGCGTTATTGTTGTTCAGAAAAATCAATACGATGCTGGCTATACGAGGGCGAAAAATCTCAAGGGGTCGGAACGTATAGGGTTTTAAGGCGCCGCAAGTCCGGCCGTAGCGCTTCCGCTGGTATACTCAAAGCATCGGCGCGGCCATTTTGAGGAGAGTTGCGGCGCCGCAGGTTAAGGCGGGTGTGGGCCGCCTTAAGTGAGTTACGGCCTCCTCTCCCTGCACGCCTTCGCTGCTACGAGTGGAACATACATCCTTCATACAGGTATGAAGTGCATATAAACGATGTTTACGTAGTTATACTACTTATACAACTGTAAGAAGTGAATGAACTACCAGTAAGATATTTAGTAATACAGTAACTAGGAAGTTCAGAGCAGATGAGGAGAATCATTTCCACAACGTGTTCATGAAAGCGGAAGAGCTTTTGGTCGAGGTGGGGTCATCGCATGACACCATCCCTGTGCCACGACTCTGTGGACGACAGACCCAGCGATCAAATGTTCCGTGCGAGAATGCTGAGGAGTACTACCGCCGGGCGGTGTACATTCCGTTCGTGGACCGCGTCTTGGCTGAGTTAAAGAGTCGGTTCGGCGACGACACGTACAGTGCCTATCGCACTTAAGCTCAAGCAACTCCTCAAAGGCCCTGAAACGGATGTTGCGGATGTGCTTCATGCGGCGAAGCTCTACGAGCTCGACATCGAATCCCTGACACTCGTGAAGGCGCTGGGCATTATCTGTTCCGGTTTTCCAAACTATCAAAGAAGCCCAGGCACACGCCAGCACCAGCATGTTCCCCAATCTCGCCATTCTCTTGAAAACTCTGTTGACGTTTCCAGTCTCCAACGCGGAAGCCGAGAGGTCTTTCTCAGCATTGAAAAGGCTGAAAACCTATCTGAGGAGTACCGTCGGCCAAGAGCACCAGAACGGACTTGCCCTCCTCTGTGTCCACTATGATATCCCCATTTCAGTCGAGAGAGTGATAAGCAAATTTGGCGAAAAAAAACGCCGACTACTCTTTGCTTAGTGAGGCACTTGTTGAATACTTGGGAATTTGTAAATATATTTCTTTAGATCAGCCAATCTTTGCAAATGTGTTACCTCAATCCCATGTAAAAGAAGCCCTATAAGAATTCCTTTTTATCTTCAGCTGTGTTTACATATTAACTCTTTTTTGTAAAGGTTAGGTTTGTAATTTATATATGACCTGTATTATGATCACCCTTGCTGCTTACATATCGAAATAAACGTTTAGTTTTCTTTGAATGCTCGTATGGTGATGATTTTTACCTGTTCAGATCTGCCTTTTCATTGGTCGGATGTACAATTTGAATTGTTTCTTGTTATTGCTTGCCAGCTTAAATGTTGATTGCACTTCATATATAGATACAAGAAAAATTCAATTGTCACATATACGTTGATTGCTCGGGAGCTGCGGATTTTAAGCAAAGAACCGCCATCACTATCCATTGGTCTTCACTGTTTTGAGGCTGTTGCTAACTTATGAAATTTTACTATCAGCCTCCCCCCAAATTAATTTTCTGGATCCGCCCCTGTGTGTGTGTGTGTGTGTGTGTGTGTGTGTGTGTGTGTGTGTGTGTATTACCTAGTTGTAGTTTTACAGGGCCTGGGCTTACGCTCGTGTGGTCTCGTCTCCATATCTGTATTTGTTCAGCTCTTCCTTAAAGGTGTGCACACACTTCGCCAATACTACATCCTCCAAACCTCTATGTTTCTTTGTGGGAAGCTATATTTCTTTATGTCTCTCAAGCATCTTCCTTTCCTCAACTTTTTACTGTGCCCTCGTGTGTTGCTGACATTTCTTCCTTCTCTTAGTAGTAACTCCTCATTGTCTACTTCCTCCATTTTAGTCGATACAGTAGTTGATAAATTTGTATTAGGTCTCCCCTTTCTCTTCTTTGTTCCAGTGTTGACAGGTTCATTTCCTTTAACCTTTCTTCATATGACAATCCCGCCAGTTCTGGAAGCATTTTTTATGCCATCCTTTGTATTCTTTCTATTTTTTTTGTGTGTGTTTCTTCTCATGGGGAGACCATACCGTTTCTGCGTATTCCAATTTTGGTCTAATCATAGTGGTTATTATCTTTTTCATCATATCCTTATCCATGTAGTGGAATGCTAATCCTATATTTCTTTCCATTCTATACGTATCACCGAATATCCTATTAATATGACTCTTAGACTGTTGATTATCTTGTATTGTCACTCCCAGATCTCTCTCTTCTTGAATTTTTAATATTCTCCATCTCCCGTTCCATATGTCCATTTTGGTCTCCTTTGTAGTGACCCTCTAAATCTTCCCGTTTTCTCCACCTTCAATTCTTCAGTCTGCCCTTTAACTCACCACGTCCTCTTTCTCTCCTTCCACTCTCATGACACACTATTCCATTTCCTTACATCAACACATTTTCAAAACATTTCCTTCTATCGCTGTGGGTCACTACATCATAACACCTATACCTTATCATCACTAATATTATAATAAAGTAATTTACATACACAAGAACACCGGTACATCAAAATTGTAAATATTCTCGTATATCGACTTATGTACATACTCATTCGCCGTTTACGCGTATATGCTCGGAAATAAATTTCCTCACTGAAGGTGTGAGGGCAACTACCAAGTGAGTGGCGAACGACAGCCATGAAGCCGTTCGCCATGAAGCCGTTCAACTACCGAGGCGCAGAGAGCAACCTGCTACACTCCTGCTGCTCGTTTGCCTATAGCCGTTCGACGCCTCGGTCGACTGAACCACTGAGGCTTCTCAACCCGCTGTGGGAGGCAACTTGGTGGGCGACCAGCGTCTTCATCTTCAGACAGCAGCTGGGCCTCGCTCTGAACACTTGATTCTGCTCCGGCTCCAGCTCTGCTCTCACTCGGGTTTCCTCAGAACCGTGGGCTGGTTCTGGATGCCTCACCTCTCTCCTCTCCATGCATTGGACTCCTGTTACTGCTGTGACCCTGACGCCCCTTCTCCTCCTGCGCCTCCCTCGTCTACCACGTCTACTTCACTTCAAGGACGAAGCTGTGCTGCCTCGTCACTGCCACTCCAAGGACGGGACGTACCAAGAGGAAGAAGCCGTGCAAAGGATCATTGCTGAGTCCGGCGCGCTGAAGCCTTCGTGTTGGAGACTTCAGTGTTTGTGAGGCCTGTTATGGATTTCTTTACTTTATTTAAAGTAAATTGGTGTTTAACCATTATATTATTTGTTATCCCCTTTCCGATTGCAGCACCCAACTCTGGAACTTTGACATGTGGCGACCTCGCCAGGATTGGGTCAACTGCTAATCGGAAGGGTTGGCTTGTTAAGTCGCCTCTGCACGCCACTTCCTGTCTTCGGCCCGGAAGTGAGTGTTCCATCCTTCACCGTACTTTTGTGGCTGCTGTATGCCCATGGTGGAATTTGTTGGTGCTGCCATAGCACTTTTTCAGCCCTTGTGCTGACCTTGTTTACCCCAATCACTCGTTGAGTATTGGGTGGGCTTCTACGCCTCTGATTACCTTTTTGCAAGGTTTTGCTAATCTTTCTTCATTGTTTTCCCTATTTTGTTTTGGTTCTTCCTGTTTGGGTTCTGTGTTGAAATTTCTTGGTCTTGTTCTTCGTTGGATTTTTCTTTGTCTGTTTTTTTGTTGTATTATTTGGTATTATTCTTTATTGGGGTTTTGCTGGTCTCATTGTCTTTGTTGGGTTTATTTTTGCTTTGTGGTCCATACTAATAATGTCCAGTTCTGATGTATTTAAGGCTCAGGCTGAAGCCTTGGGTCTTAAGGGTGAGCGCGAGCAGCCGAGAGAGGAAAAGCGTCTCCGAGCTGAGAGCGAGGAAAAGCGTCTCCTAGCTGAGGGAGAAGAGAAGCGGATCCTAGAAGAGCGAGCTGCCGAGAGAGAGGAAAAGCATTTCCTAGCCGAGAGAGAAGCGCGAGCTGCCGAGAGAGAGGAAAAGCGGATCCTAGAAGAGAGTTCCAACTAGCCAAGCTGCAAGTGGAGAAAGAAATCGAACTCGCCCATGTCGTCACCCAAGGAAAAGCGGCTTCTCCTTCCTGTGAGAACGTCAGAGGACCTAAGTTGCCCACCTACCAGGAAGGAGAAGACATCAACAACTACTTCGTCTGCTTTGAAAGGGTGGCTGAACTACTGCGGATCGAGAAGGACGGCTACACTGCAAGGTTGGGTTGTCTCCTCACGGGTAAGGCCACTGAACTGTGTACTTCACTGTCAGCTGGCATAACCGAAGATAACGCTCTCTTGAAGAAAGCTCTCCTCACTGGGTTCAGTAAGACGGCCGACAACTACCGTCAAGACTTCCGTCATGCCAGGATTAGAGTTGGGGAAAACTACCAGCAGTTCTCCATCCACCTGACTCGGTTGTTCCAGGCGTGGTTGGAAGCCTCTGACGTCCCCTGCACTTATGAAGCGCTCTGGGAGTTTATGCTCCTTGACCAGTTTCTAACTAATCTTACCCCAGACTTGAGGATCTTCATCAAGGAGCGCCGGCCGAAAGATCTTCCCGACGCAGTGAGACTTGTCGACGACTGGTCGTCTGCCCGCAACGCATACCCGAAAGCTTCCTCTCCCAGTTCCCGAGACTGCTACGCCCGAGCTGCTACGCCAGCGAAATCTTCAGAGTCCTCTCAAGGAGACTCCACCAAGACCTCTACCCAGTCCGGCTCAGCAACATTGAAGTGTCACCAATGTGGGAAGGAAGGCCATCTCCGTCCGCTCTGCCCGAAGAATCCCCGCAACTTCAAAGATGGCGATCCTGCTACCCCATCACACAAGGTAGGCTTTTGCCTTAGTGACAAAAGTGTCCCAAAGTTTTCCGTTTCGGGCACTGTTAACGGGTCTTGGAGCTCCAACATCATCAGGGATACTGGCTGCGCCTGTGTAATCGTCTCTGAAGACTTACTACCTGATGTAAATGTTGTGAGTTGCCCGAAGGCCTCACTTGCAGACTATCTAGGACGAGTGGACAAGTTTCCCGTGGTGAGGTGCTATACTTACGCTGCCCCAACTTCACCGGTTGGACTGAGGTGGTACGAGCTCCTATCAAGTTTGTTGGGGCCTTCATCGGAAACGTCCCTGGGGTAAGGGATCCCCATGACCCTGATTCTTCTCAAGCACCATCTGATTCTTCCGGTGCATCCTCCTCATCACCGTTGCAGCGAGGGACTTCTACTCCTCGTGTTCCGACGTCCCCTGCAGCCAACCAGGTACACGCAGCTACCACCCATGCTGGTAGGTTGAAGAGGCTTCATCCGCTTGTCCGTCCGTAACTTTTACCTCTTTCAGTAACCCCTCAAAACTTCTCCCAGCTTCAAGCCTCGTGTGCCTCCTTAGCAGCGATACGTCGGCAAGCAGCTTCTGGACAAATCGACAAAGCTAGAAACGGGTCATCCTTCAAGTACCTGTACCTCAACGGGCTTCTCTAGAGGAAGTGCCTCACCTCCCAGCTTTCCAACAAGGTAGGCCAACATTGTCTAGTTGTGCCAAGTGTTTCCCGTCAGATCATCCTCTCTGTGGCCCATGTGAGTCCCTTGGCTGGACATTTCTCTCGTCGTAAGATGGAGATGAAGATCTTTGATCATTTCTTCTGGCCAGGTATAGGAGCAGACATCCGTGCTTACTGTCGTTCCTGTGATAAATGCCAACGGATGTCGGGGAAAGGTCGGGTACGTCCTGTCTCTCTCCAACCCTTACGTGTCGTTACAGAACCCATTCCCCAAGTCGCCATCGACCTCGTAAGACCCTTGTCTCCACCATCTACGGAAGGACCTCTTGTCAGCCCCGTTCCCGTAGTGGAGGAGCCATCACCTGACGCCAGCTCCACTGAACTTCCCATCGATGAACCACTTATAGACTACCGGGATGTATTCTCCACCCCGCCTGGCTGTACTTCAACGATTCAGCAGGACATCCTCCGGGTGTTGAGATGGGTCTTGGGTCTACCGGCCTACAGGTACCGGGTCGTCCATAAGGCAGGGAAGGATAATGTGGGGCTAGATTTTTTTAGTAGACTTCCTGCAAAAGTCACGTACTCCTCCTGTGTTTTCTCGCCAGTTTCCCCCGTTTTAGTTTTTGGCTTATGTTCTTTTTCTTTTCCACTTGGTAGTTGTTTGTTGAACCTACCTGGAGTAGATTCTTGTATGGGGGCCTGTGTGAGGGCAACCACCAAGTGAGTGGCGAACGACCGGGGCACCCTTGCTGCTCGTTCACCATGAAGCCGATCCACTACCGAGGCGCAGCGAACAACCTGCTACACTCCTGCTGCTCGTTTGCCTATAGCCGTTCGACGCCTTGGTCGACTGAACCACCGAGGCTTCTCAACCCGCTGTGGGAGGCGACTTGGTGGGCGGCCAGCGCCTTCATCTTCAGACAGCAGCTGGGCCTCGCTCTGAACACTTGATTCTGCTCCGGCTTCAGCTCTGCTCTCACTCGGGTTTCCTCAGAACCGTGGGCTGGTTCTGGGTGCCTCACCTCTCTCCTCTCCACGCATTGGACTCCCGTTACTGCCGTGACCCTGACGCCCCTTCTCCTCCTGCGCCTTCCTCGTCTACCACGTCTACACCACTTCAAGGACGAAGCTGTGCTGCTTCGTCCCTGCCACTCCAAGGATGGGACGTACCAAGAGGAAGAAGCCGTGCGTGCTGAAGCCTTCGTGTTGGAGACTTCAGTGTTTGTGAGGCTTGTTGTGGGTTTCTTTACTTTATTTAAAGTAAATTGGTGTCTAACCATTTATGTTGTTTGTTATCCCCCTTCCGATTACAGCACCCAACTCTGGAACTTTGACAGAAGGAGTCACCAACAGGTTAAGGATCTTCCTTTAACCTAGAGACAGCTTAGAAGCCTTAGCACAACCATACGGCCCAATTCTACCAATTGGGTATCTGTCTCGAAAGCACACAAGCAGCAATGCTTGGCTTTCAAGTAGCGGTCCAGGCAACCGCTACACGTTTCACTCTTTCCCATTTCCATTACATGACATTTCTTCACATTAAACTCCATCTCCCATTTCATACTCCAGTCCCAAATCTTATTCAGGTCCTCTTGCAGAATTTCAGTCTTTACTGTTTCTTATATTTCTCAGCAGTTTCGCAACAACTACAAACAGGCTCATATAACTGCTTACTTTCTTTGGCATATCAATTATATATACCAGGAAAAGTATTGCTGCCAATACCGATCCTTGAGGCACTCCACTATCTACAATTCTCCATTCCAATTTCATGTCCTTTACCACTGTTCTCATCTCTCTTCCCCTTAAGTAACTTTCCATCCAGTTCTTCATTTTCCCTTTCAAACCTCTTTAATATTCCAACTTCCACAGTAATCTTGTATGTGAAACTTTGTCAAAAGCCTTCTTCAGCTCCAAGTACACACAATCAACAAATCCGTTCCTCTCCTGTATTATGTGTGTGTGTGTGTGTGTCTGTGTAATTCACCTCTTGGTCTGCTGTGGGTCTCTCGAGACAGCCAGCTGTTCCCCTACGGAAGAGCACAGAGCCGAGACTGAGACCACTCACACACAACACACTGCGACAACGAGGTCACAACTCCTTGCCTGACGTCGCGTACCTACTCACTGCTAGGTGAGCAGGGGCTACATGTGAAAAAAGATAAACCCAACTTATCTTCACCCGGCCAGGGAATCGAACCCCGGTCCTTCTGGTTGTGAGGCAGATGCTCTATCCACTGAGCTACCGGGCCGTGTGTGTGTGTGTGTGTGTGTGTGTGTGTGTGTGTGTATTTACCTAGTTGTATTTACCTAGTTGTGACATACGGGAAAAGAGCTACGTTCGCGCTGTCCCGTCTCTATTTTTTTTTTTTTTTACAGCTAAGGAGACAGTTCAAGGGCGTAAAGAAAAAAGAAAAAAAAAATGCTACTCACTGCTCCCGAACAGAGGTCAAAGGAGTGTCCAAAAAGGGAGGTCAATTTCAGGAGGAGAGGTGTCCTGATACCCTCCTCTTGAAAGAGTTCAAGTCGTAGGCAGGAGGAAATACAGATGAGGGAAGATTGTTCCAGAGTTTACCAGCGTGAGGGATGAAAGAGTGAAGATGCAGGTTGACTCTTGCATAAGGGGTTTGGACAGTATAGGGATGAGCATGAGTAGAAAGTCGTGTGCAGCGGGGCAGCAGGAGGAGGGGAGGCATGCAGTTAGCAAGTTCAGAAGAGCAGTCAGCATGAAAATATCGATAGAAGATAGAAAGAGAGGCAACATGGCAGTGGAATTTGAGAGGTAGAAGACTATCAGTATGAGGAGGAGAGCTGATGAGGCGAAGAGCTTTTGAATCCACTCTGTCAAGGAGAGCTGTGTGAGTGGACTCCCCTACACATGAGATGCATACTCCATACGAGGGTTGACAAGGCCCCTGTAAATGGATAGCAACTGTGTGGGGGAGAAGAACTGGCGGAGACGATACAGAACGCCCAGCCTCGAGGAAGCTGATTTAGTAAAAGATGCGATATGAAGTTTCCAGTTGAGATTTTGAGTTAAGGATAGACTGAGGATTTTTAGTGTTGAGAAAGGTGATAGCTAAGTGTTGTCAAAAAATAGGGGATACTTGTTTGGAAGATTGTATCGAGTGGATAGGTGGAGAAACTGTGTTTTTGAGGCGTTGAAGGACACCAAGTTCCTCTTGCCCCAATTGGAAATAATAGCAAGGTCTGAGGCTAAGCGTTCTGTTGCCTCCAGCCTTGAATCGTTAAGTTCCTGTAGGGTGGGTCTTCTATTAAAAGAAGTTGAGTAATGCAGAGTGAAGTCATTGGCGTAAGAATGGATAGGACAGTTCGTTTTGGAAAGATCATCAATGAACAACAGAAAGAGAGTGGGAGATAGGACAGAACCCTGTGGGACACCACTGTTAATAGGTTTAGGGGAAGAACAGTGACCGTCTACCACAGCAGAAATAGAACGGTCAGAAAGGAAACTGGAGATAAAGGTACAGAGAGAAGGATAGAAACTGTAGGAAGGTAGTTTGGAAAGCAAAGATTTGTGCCATACCCTATCAAAAGCTTTTGATATGTCCAGTGCAATAGCAAAGGTTTCACCGAAACGGCTAAGGGAGGAGGACCAAGAGTCAGTTAGGAAGGCAAGGAGATCACCAGTAGAACGCCCCTTGCGGAACCCATACTGGCGATCAGATAGAAGGTTGAAAGTGTAAAGGTGCTTTTGAATCTTCCGGTTAAGGATTGATTCAAAAGCTTTAGATAGACAAGAAAGTAAAGCTATAGGACGGTAGTTTGAGGGATTGGAACGGTCACCCTTCTTAGGCAAAGGCTGTAGTTTAGTTTAGCTTCCCAAACAGAGGCATTGAGCTATGGAATAGACTGGAGGAGAAGGTGGTTTGTGCAAGAAACATTCATGATTTTAAGGAAAAGTTGGATAAGAGAGGATATGGCACAGGCTGTGTGAAGGCATACTTCCAGCAGGAAGGAAAGGTAGATGTTGACAGGCAGCTACCTTTCCTTCCTGCTGGAAGTATGCCTTCATACAGCCTGTGCCATATCCTCTCTTATCCAACTTTTCCTTAAAATCATGAATGTTTCTTGCACAAACCACCTTCTCTTCCAGTCTATTCCATAGCTCAATGCTTCTGTTTGGGAAGCTAAACTTTTTCACATCTCGCCTGCATGTGGTTGCCCTCAACTTCTTTCTATGTCCTATGTCGTTTCTCTCTCGTTCCACACACACAGGTCTTCTCTGTCCAGATTCTCCACCCCACTCGCCACCCTGTACACCGGTATCAGATCTCCTCTCTCTCTTCTTCTCTCCAGGGTTGTGAGCCCCATGCTATTGAGAGTCTCCTCATATGTCCGATCACTAAGTTCCGGTACCATCTTAGTTGCCACTCTGCACTCTTTCCAGCTTTCTTATGTTCTTCTTTTCATGAGGAGACCAGACCACTGCTGCATACGCCAACCTTGGCCTTATCATTGTAACTATTATTTTCTTCATCATCTCCTCGTCCAAATACACAAATGCTGTCCTTATGTTCCTCAGCAAATTCATAGTTTGTCCCGTTATCCTGTTGATGTGTCTGTCCGGTGACATGTTCTCTGAGATAGTCACTCCCAAATCTTTTTCTTCCATTCCTCTGCATATTATCTCACTTCCCATCTTATAATTGTATTCACATCTTCTACCGCTCCTAACAAATTCTATTTTTTTACATTTCCCAAGGTTGAACTCCATCTGCCATGTACCACTCCACTCCCATATTTTATCCAGGTCCCTCTGCAATGCCTCACAGTCCTTCACATCATTCACTCGTCTCAATAGCTTTGCATCATCTGCAAACAAATTCACATAGCTGGTCACTCCGTCCACCATATCATTTATATAAACAGCAAACATTATTGGCGCCAGCACTGAACCTTGTGGGACCCCACTCATCACAGGGCACCAGTTGGAAACCCTGTCCCTAATTATTGTCCTCATATCCCTATTAGTTACAAAGTCCTCCAGCCACTTAATCAGTCCATCACCCACTCCACCCTTATTTTTAATTTTCCAAATTAGTCTTCTGTGCAGTACTTTGTCAAATGTCCAGGCACACTCCATCTCCCCAGCCTTCTCTCTCTTGTAATAAATCTGTCACCCTTGGTGACACAAGATCTCCCTCTCCTGAATCCAAACTGACAATCTGAGATAATTTTCTCACTTTCTAAAAAATCCGACCACCTGTTTTTAACCAGCCTCTTGCATATCTTCGCAACCACACTAGTGAGTGATACCGGTCTGTAATTTAATGGGTCCTCTCTCTTGCCTCCCTTAAAAATTGGTACTATGTTTGCTCTCTTCCAATCCTGTGTTACCCTCTCTTCCCTCAGGGAGGCATTCATTATGGAGTGCAGTTACTCTGCAAGTTGCTCACTACATTCTTTCAAGATCCACCCTGATACTCCATCCAACCCAGTCGCTTTTTTTACATCCAGCTTGTTCAAGCTTTCCTTGACCTCCTGCACCGTTAACTGTATCTCCTGCATAACCCTTCCTCTTTCCTAGCCTGGTAGTTGTACGAATTCATCTTCCTTTGTGAAAACTCAATGAAAGCTGTTGTTCATCACTTCTGCCATCTCTGCTGGGTCCTCATATGTAGTTCCATCCATTTTCCGTTTATCGACTGTTTCTTTATTCTTTACTTTGCCGTTCACATGTCTATAGAATAGTTTAGTCTATAGAATAGTGTGTGTGTGTGTGTGTGTGTGTGTGTGTGTGTGTGTGTGTGTGTGTGTGTGTGTGTGTGTGTGTGTGTGTGTGTGTGTGTGTGTGTGTGTGTGTGTGTGTGTGTGTGTGTGTGTGTGTGTGTGTGTCTGTGAGTGTGTGTGTGTGTGTGTGTGTGTGTGTGTGTGTGTTGTTACTCGATCCACATGTTTTATGTGGTCGGAGTCTAGATGGGTGGGTTGGCTGCGCGCTGTCAGTGGTGACAATGAGGACTTCTGGCATGGAGGAACCACAGGCACGCCACACCCACAACCGCTTCTTCCTTCCATTTAACTGCAGCAACAAGTTCATAACTTGGGTAATGGCAGCACAAGCCGAGACAGCCCTTACTTTAGCAGACAATGCAATGTTGACACAGGGCAAATGCTTTGTTTATGTTGTGGACGCAATGTTGACACAGGGCAAATGCTTTGTTTATGTTGTGGATGTTTAATGACGAGATTTTATATTCTATTTTTTCTATTACTCTCTCGGTACCACACGTCCTCTGCGTGTATTGAAACACACGAGAAATTAATCAAGACTGTGAGAGGGTATTCCCCGGCTGCCTGGGATTGAACCCGCGACCAGCGTGACGGGAGAGCCACTCCTTACCGAGTCAACCAAAGAGGTACCCCACTGGCTAAGTGGGTTATGGGAGGCTCGTTCATCAGGCATAGTCACCGCACAACAGATGTGGATACGGGCAACCGACCTTGGCCGTGTGTGACCCACATCTGAAAAAGTTGGGAGTTGCCAGTTGCCCAAGCTGCCGCCAATGGGGTGGGAGGAAAAAGGCACAGTGTGATACCAGCTTATGGACAAGCGACAACTCGCTCCCAGTTGGATGTACAGGCGTTGTCCATAGCCCCAATGGTTGGAGGAAAACGGCCAGTGTGACACCGCCTTAAGGCAGTGAGGCCACTGATAAGGTGAGCGCCGGCGATGATGTCATCGGACTCCCAGCGAATCACAAGTGTGTTTTCAGAAGTGTCAGTCATCGTAAGGCAGCTGACTTCAACTGCGGCTTCAAAACGACCCGTTCTCTCTTCCCGTTTTCTTCCTTTTTCCAAGGTACGTATTTTGAAATCCCTTTTTTTTTTTTTTTTTTTTTTTACATCGTTGCCTGTTGCGCCAGTAGGCATCTTCCTGGTGGGGCCTGATGGTCGGCCCAAGGCTTCTTCCAGGTGGGGCCTGATGGTCGGCCCAGCCCGTTCTGGCGCAGGCGAGTGTTTATAGTGGCGCCATCTTGCATTGGCTCATGCTGCCCCCCGGAACTCGTTCTTGGTTCGCTTGGACGGCTTCCTCTAGAGTCCGGGT
Source organism: Eriocheir sinensis (assembly GCF_024679095.1). NCBI lineage: Eukaryota > Metazoa > Arthropoda > Malacostraca > Decapoda > Varunidae > Eriocheir > Eriocheir sinensis. The sequence continues at coordinate 2,647,183 of NC_066520.1, forward strand.
TGATGGGTGGTCTTCAGGACAGCATGCAGGTAGTTTTAAGCCACTCGGCGGAGACTGAAAAATCCGAGTGGTAGCATGGGGATTCGAACCCGCGTCGTCCATCACACGGTGAATGTGGGCCCAGTACGCTACCAGTTCGGCCACCGCCTACCCATAAAATCATTGGACAGGAGTTCCTCATATCCCCCCTCCCACTCTCCCCAACTCTGGCTTCCTCATTTAATATATATATATATATATATATATATATATATATATATATATATATATATATATATATATATATATATATATATATATCTCTCTCTCTCTCTCTCTCTCTCTCTCTCTCTCTCTCTCTCTCTCTCTCTCATCGTACCCCTAATGTTTGGAGGAAAACGGCCAGTGTGACACTACCTTTTAACACTTAAAGCGCGGGCTAGATTTTTGCCATACTGGCCTGCCACGGGCATATTCACTCAAAACACACCTCACTTCAACCTCAAGTATCTTCTCTCTTACTGAGCTAACGTTGCTGAATGAGGTATCATTGTAAAGTCCTTTTCCTTAGGTGTCCTTTGATGTTAATTTGAACACCATATAAGCATTGGTAGGACGAGTACAGAGTTATGAAGTAGGAACTATGAAAACATATTATTATAGACAGATACCAACCTCTATTGTTCTTATTTTCTATTATTAAGCAATAAAAAGCATCACTTTTTTACAGCTTCTGTGTACTATACCCATATAAAGCTCAAAAACGGCATGTTTACTGTACTTGACGACAAACTAATCAAATCTGGCGGCGCGTTCATTAAAAAAATGTCATGTCCACTATTGTGGACACCCGCGCTACGAGCCCACGCTCCGGCTGTCCACTATTGTGGACACCCGCGCGTAACACTGATGGTAAGTAGACACGACCCGTAGATGTCAAAGCAGCGCGCGAAACTCGGGGTGATAATGCACGAAAGTCAAGATGGTAAGAATTTAGGACTAAGTGCAAAACTTGAGGATTGCAAAACTCGGATAGCGCGAAACTTGGAAGGGTACTGTGTTGTGGCAGGCACGCTTACCCCAGGATCACCTTCACGTCTTTTATCCGTAAATTTTCATCCTTTTTGTTCACTATATGGTCTACTTGCGTTTCCACTCCTCCACTTTTATGTTACCATCTTTTCTCCAAAAAATAATGATAAATGCATATCTTTCAAAACACTGGTCCCCATTCTTATTTCTGTTCTTTCTTCCTATAAAACAATTTTTAATTTTCTGGGAAAAATAAAAAATTTCCATCTGCACTTTTGGGTACCTAATTTTACTTTTGTTTACCAAATGTCTTGGCTAAATTACTACTAGCCACTACTACTGCTTTAATTCCTTGAAGCAACCATGCAGTTTCTCCTCTCTTGCGTTCCTCGGCAACCTCAGATTTGCATTATAACCTATAATGTCAGTTAACATAGTCTCCATTTTCACTTTCTCCTTATTTTTGCCTTTTATATCTGTTATAACCTGCTTAAGCTGACTTTTATTAAAAAGGTGCTTTAAACTATTCCCGAGATTGAAAAAAACATGTGACTAAATGCAAATGACTCCTTACCCCTTCATTTCATTGGGCATAAATTTGAACAAAATCTATAATATCATGAATATAATATACTGTAGCCTAATGTGTATAAAAAGCAAAGATGTGTAAATTGTGAAAAAATAAACACTTGCAATAATATTGGATTGTATTATTTAGATATAAAAAACATCATTTAAAAATCAAAGCCATTCATTTTGTTTATAAATTCTGTAATAAGATAATGGAAACTACAATAAATGTGGAAAATGCAAATTTCTACAAATTTTTCAAGGGTCAGTTCTTAGTACTACTGAAAGTTTTGGTCTGTTAGGAATATCAATATAGATGCTATAATCTTACATTCAATAATGAACACTATATAACGTCCTTTTGATGCACTGACAGGAAACTATGAACTGTTGTAGTGGTTGATTTTTCATCATCTTTCAAAAGTTCCTTCTTCAAACTCATACAAGTCACACAGCAGGTCAACTGTAAGGAAAAGAAACCAGGATTACAATTCAGTTTATGAAAACTATTCCCACACCACATGGTAAGCATAATTAATATCCTACTTTATGTCACATTTCCTCCAATGACTGATCCATGCCATTCCTCCAAGCAAGCGGCTACATCAGAAGCTGACAGTTGCTTATGTTCTTACACTCCTCAGTGATCATTCAAGTTCTCTCTCTCCTGTATGACTATAATAATGATATATTACTCTTGAGTGAGAAAATGTATTTTTTCAATTCACAGAACTCAATACCTCACCTGAATAGTGACTCATACATAAATTCATCTCCCTATTTGCGTGTTAGTAGTCACATTTTCCTGACCGAATTAAAGGTAGCATTATCAACAAGCATATGAGTAGATTTGTTAATGTAAAATGAAAATAAAACAGCCTCATCCCTTGTGGAAATAAATATAAAGGTTTCTCAACTTGCTAGGTATACTACATCATTTATATGGAATAACTTTGCAGTTAATCTCACTGTTCCAGATGCATATTATGAGAAGCAATGAGAAAGATCTGATATAAGAGGTGTAAATAAATTTATATATAAGCTGCATTTTGAAATCATATTCAACAACACTCACTCTGTTGTGAGCACAATGCTATGACTGCTCAACTAAAGGTGGAATCACTGATAGTTAGTTGGATAATGAGCCAAATTGCAAGTCACAAAATCCTTCCATTTTTTTTCACTTTCCAACATTCTGTCCAACCAGAGTACCGGGAACTTCCTTTTTCATCTGTGGCATTTACATTCTTTTTTTGCATCCTATTTGCCATTCAACTCTTCCTCATTGCTAAGTGACCAAACTACTACAAGGCAAGGTATTGTTTCTGGCAGTTTCCCCACTCTGTAAAATATACTGTATTTCCCGCCATATAAGATGCACCTATGATTTGGCAAGATATATGGTATTTAGAAGAAAAAAAATCTCAGTGTTTGAGCTGCCAGTGGCAGCTCAAACACAGAGAAGAGCAGAAAGTATCATCAGTTTATCAGTGATCATAACTGTGGCTGCACAATTATGACTATGATACCGTATATTACTTTCTGCCCTTCTCTGTGTTCGAAGTGTTCCACTGTTGGTTGAAAAGTTAACAGTGCTCTTACCCAGAGCAGCTGTGGCCAGGGCCGCCAAGAAAAATTAAAAGTGCCAGTGCAGGACTAGTTTGGGCCCTCCCTCCCCCTTTCTGTAGGTAAAGGTAAAGGCGGGGGGTGGGGGGTGTATGCTATACGCATGTAACAATTTCCATATTGCTTCCACAGCTTTCAAATACTATAGACCTTTGAATGATGATGTACTAGAACGATGACATGTAAATTATGAATTTATGTTTAATTATTTGCACCAAAGATACAAGAAAAGCAATAACCAAATACTAAATAGATAACTCGAGATACACTGTACTGTACTGTTGACCAGATTTTATTTTATCCACCATAGTGATAAGACATATCCTGTAGCTACATATGTGTAATAATTATGGAAATACTAGAAAACATAAAACCAAACACTAAATTGGTAATGGTAATACCTTAGAGATACACTGTACTGCACTTTTGAGCAAAACTAATTTCATCCACGAGTAATAAGTCATATACAGTACCGTATTTTGCGGCATATAACGCGGACCTTTTACACATAAAAAATGCCTGAAAGTTTACCCCTGCACGTTATACGGCAAAGGTACAAATTTTTATTGATTTTTTTTCTTCTTTGGGGTGTTTTAAGGGTCTTTTTTTTTTGTCTTGTCCAATAACAACTGCAAACTTACCTTTATTATTGTTTATGATCCTTCGTAGTCCATAACTGTCTTATAATATGTTACCATAGAATACAGGGCGATCAAATAACTACTATACAAAAATGAAATTGTTGGAGGATCGCCCATGCCTTGCTGTTATCCCGCTTTTCCGTCGGGTGCCGACATGACCTGGCCACCATTTGCTTTGTTTTGTATGACTAAGGTGCACTGTTGCCAATTCGAGCATTAACTTGACGGGAATTTGATCGGAATTCCCGGGAAGGGGGCGCGTGGCGGAGTGAGTCGCCATCCGAAGCTGCGCTTGCCAAAAAAAAACCTTCCCCCACACATATATCATATCCTATGTCTGCGGACACACAATTTATTTATTTAATCGTGGGAGGAGGAAGGGCGAAAAAAAAACAAAATAAATTATTGTTTATTGAAATTGCCATGCCGCATTGCATTGAAACTTTTATTTTAAAAAAAATCTATCAGCATCACCACAAAAGTGTAGGGGCAGATAATAGTCCCTTCAGCCTGGACGCTATTATGGGTTAAGCTACATAAAAAATCATATTGGAAAGAAATATCCATGTGTTCATTATTAATTATTAATATTAATGAGAATAATGGGGTAAAAATGACATCAGAAACTGTACATCATGAGTCTTGTATGAGGAGTTATTTCACGCAACACCAGCCCGGCTGCCATTTGCATTGTTTGAAAACCACACAACCACACTAATACAACAAACAGCGGCATGCCGCATGTCACCAGAACCGCGTGAATTGTGTCTTCTATAGTTGTCTGTCATAACCTACAAGTGATAGTGAAAATAATATGCTAATTATGATATCAGAAGCTGTGCATCATCAGTATGTACTAGGAGATATTTCACGCAACACCAGCCCGACCACCATTTTCATTGTTTGAAAACCACACAACCACACCCATATAACAAACAGCTGTATGCTGCGTGTCACCAAAACCGTGTGAATTGTGTCTGGCCTACAATAAATAGTAAAAATTTCAGAAAACAACAAAACACTATATTGATAATATTTTTTAGATACATTGTATTGTGCCACTGTCTGCACTGTTGACCAAAATTAATTTCACCCATTAGAGTATTCAGTCAAATACATATGTGTATAATAATTATAGAAATAAACAAACAATAAATATATATTATATATATTTCGGCCACTTTTCTCTAATCTTTTTAGGGGCAGTAAGTACTGGGCTTTTTTTTTTCATTATTGGTTTTTTTTTTAAGCCCTTGAGCTGTCTCCTTTGCTGTAAAAAAAATAATAAAAAAATAAAGATACATTGTACTGCACAGTTGACCAGAGTTTATTGAATTGACTAGAGTGATTATTAAGTCATGTCACTCATATACATATGTGTAATAATTATAGAGGCACAAGAAAACAATTAAGCACTATTCTGATAATAATGGAACTTAGAACAACATTGTACTGCATTTTTGACCATGACCAGAATTAGTTTCATCCACTAGACTCGTGACTAGAGTAAGAAGTCATATAGTACATTATGTGATAATTATAGATATACAAGAAAACAACCCAAAACACTTAAGTGATAATAATAGAACTTAAAAGAACATTATAGTGCATTGCATTGTTAATCAGAAATAATTCCATTCACTAGAGTGGTAAGACATACTAGTGATGATGATACTACATCTAAAACAACAGCAATAACCAGGGCACAGGCACTAAGTTGATATTCATGACACAGTAACAGTACAAATACTACATAAAGTTTACATATGATACAGAATACATACAAGCGACACACCACTCATTTTACAAACAGCGGTGCTTTCCGTGCTTTCCTCTTGGCAAAATTACGAATCACAGCATCAAAATCAAGAGATCTTGCAAGTTGAGACTCAATACTGAGTCTGGCCAAGCCCACAAGTCGTTCTTGTGACAATGTTATTCGTAGAAATTTTTTATCAGCTTGAGTTTGCTGAATGATCGTTCTGCAGAGGCGCTAGTGGCAGGAATTGTTAGAAAAATGCGAAGGCAAACAGATACATTTGGGAAGAGTCCTTCCAGTCTGTACTTTGTTAAGTACAGGTAACTCTTGATTTAAGCGAGTTTCGTTTACGCGTTTTTGAAATAACGCAGGGTCCAAAATCCAAATAAATGTTTAATTTGATTTTTTTTTCCACTTATACGCGATATTTTATGGAGTGGCCACCAGATGTCTCACGCAGCTGGACTCACACGGCGCCGCGGCCACACAGCTGAGCTCAGTTCTTCTCGCGCACCACTTGAACAACAATACAGTACCCACGCTGCCACACTACTCAACAACAACAACACCCTTGCTGCTGTGCTACCACGAGGGGATGGGCAGCCAGAGGAGGAACCACAAGAGGGAGAGGAGTCAGAGTGATACAGTAGGCAATAAAGGTACAAACCTACCTCTTGTTTGATTTATATTGTTTTTGATTTACGCGACCTCTTCAAGGACACAATACTCGCGTAAATCGAGAGTTACCTGTACTTCAAAAGCTGCAATGGGCTTAGTTGGTCCTGCCCAAAATTTGACCGATGTACTGTTGGTAAGTGCCTCATTTCCAATACAATATCGTGGCTGATATCTGCAGGATACTTATCTGCTAATGATTTTGATTTCAGTTCCAGCTCCTCTTCTGGTAGACTTAGATACTGCCAGAGAAACTGAAGTTTTCAGAAATATCCATAGCAGCTCTGAATCTAACACTCAATCTACCAATTACATTATCCAATAATACATAAAAAACAGACTTTCTAAAATATGCTTCTTCTGGTGACTCATCTGCTTCATTTATTTCTGACAATTCTGCATCTGTTGTGACATCAACGTCAGCATGAAATTTTCTTTTGCTCTTAGTTCCAATTCTGCGATACAGTTTCACTTCGATATCCAGGTTTGAGGCAACCAGCTTTGATTCTTTCCACATAGATTTCCAGTTAATTCGAAGATTTGTCAGTTCTACAATCAATCCCTTTATGTTTGACACTTCAACATCCAGTGTTGCATCTCTGGCTTAAATAACTTTATTACAGAAGTCAATTGGAACTAAGACTTTGTACCATATGACAGACATAATCACACAAATGAAGGATGTAACATAAGTCAGAGGTCCATTAATTTCAGTTCTTGTTTTGGCAGTTAGGTTCAATTCTAAGAGGTCTTCCAGTGCTAATTTGATTCCAGGTAGGTGAGCTACAATGGGTTTCACACTCTCAACACGAGCAGACCATCGTGTGCCAGATATGCCATGAAGAGAGCAGCCAATGCGATTCAGTAAAATTTCCCATCGCCTTGGGCTGGAGCTAAACAAGTTGTAAACAGTTTGTACAGTTCCAAAGTACGTGATGGCTTCAGGAATGCCTACAGCAGCATCATTTCCACACAAGTTGAGTGTATGGCAACCACATGGTGAAAATATAGCTTCTGGACATTGTTAAAGTATTTTTGCTTTTGCACCATTATATTTTCCAGCCATGTTTGCTCCATTGTCATAGGCCTGTGCTCGACAATCAGAGAGTGGAATATCATGCTCCTGCAGTGTGGCAACAATCATCTGAGCTATTTCATGTCTGCTTTTGTCACTACAGTCTACAAATTTGAGGAATCTTTCCACAATATCAAACTGAGATTCATTCTGGATTATATAGCGCACCAAGAGTGTTGTTTGCTCAACATGTGATGAATCTGGCGTGGCATCAACTATTACTGCAAAGTACTTTGCAGTCTGTCTGTTTTAGAAGATTGAAACACTCTCCAATTAACTCTTCCTGAGAATCAGCAGAAAGGTAATGTACTTGCAGGCATTTGCCTTTTACTTGTGACTCTTTCACTTGTAACACATGTTTCTTTTACACTGGATCCCAGTGAGACAACAACTCTATTAGCCCCAGAAAATTTCCGTTGCTTGTGTCACCAATACGTTGGGAACTACCCCGAAAAGCAAGCCCACGTTCTCCCAGGATTAGTATAACATCAATGATTCTCTTCATAATGTTATACCACTTGACAGATTCTGTTTCAATTGATGCCTCCACGATATTATTATCAACACCTCTGTCAGATGACAAGCGTCTTTCTAATTCACGCCAAGCTAGGTATATAACATCCCCTATGACCATTGCTTTTTTCATGTTCTGGGATTCGATTATACAATTTTCCCCATTTTCCTGCAGCTGATGCCAGTGCAGATTTGGCTGATAATAATAATAATAATAATAATAATAATAATAATAATAATAATAATGCATGTTTTTTCGAACACAATTATGCCCCCCCCCCAAGACCAATGGGCCCCCCCCAAGACCGGCTGGGCCCCGGTGAAATGCACCGGTAGACCCCCCCCCCTCTCGGTGGGCCTGGCTGTGGCTTTGAAATGGTAAACAAAAGGGTTATTTGGTAGATTCACTCACTGCGCAGTTCTGGTTGCACACGCACAACCATGTTTCATTCTAAGTGCACAAAGCGTTATCAGCTAATGCCACTTTTTTTATATAAATTATGACAATGGTTTCAGAGAGTGAGGCAGGGTTGTCATGTTCCTGGCTATCTCCTTGTTCCTGGCTATCCTTCTGTGATCTGCACATGCTCAAAAGCGAATGACTTGTTGATAAACAGAGCTGTTCTCACGCATCCCCCGACAGCATGGCTTTGCTCACTTCGCTCCCCCTGCCCCCCCCTTATGAACTTATGGTGCTCTCTCTCCCCCCCCAAAAAAATCTGCTAGAATTACGGAACTGCACATGCACATCAAAACAGTTTTGTTTTAAAAATAGCATGATGCTATTTCCCGTAAATTTACCCATGAAGGATATTTATTGGTCCTTCACTTCACTTATTACAAAACAGAGTGCTGTACTGGACTCATGAATGTTTTTCCTATGAAAGAATAAAACAATATCCCCTCCCGTGCTGGAAAACACTAGTGTGTGTATTTACCTATTTGTGATATACGGGAAAAGAGCTACACTCGCGCTGTCCCGTCTCCATATCCGCTCTTGTCCAACTTTTCCTTAAAATCATGAATGTTTCTTGCACAAACCGCTTCCTCCTCCAGCCTATTCCAAAGCTCAATGCTTCTGTTTGGGAAGCTAAACTTTTTCACATCTCGCCTACATGTGGTCGCCCTCAACTTCTTTCCATGTTCTCTCGTTTCTCTCTCGTTCCACACACACAGGTCCTCTCTGTCCAAATGCTCCCCTCCGCTCGCCACCCTGTACACCGCTATCAGGTTTCCTCTTTTTCTTCTTCTCCCCAGGGTTGTGAGCCCCATGCTATTGAGTCTCTCCTCTTAAGTCCGATTTCTAAGTTCTGGTACCATCTTAGCTGCCACTCTGCACTCTTTCCAGCTTTCTTATGTTCTTTTCGTGAGGAGACCAGACCACTGCTGCATACTCCAACCTTGGCCTTATCATTGTAACTATTATTTTCTTCATCATCTCCTCGTCCAAATACATGAATGCCATCCTTATGTTCCTCAGCAAATTCATAGTTTGTCCCATTATCCTGTTGATGTGTTTGTCCAGTGACATGTTTTCTGAGACAGTCACTCCCAAGTCTTTTTCTTCCACTCCTCTGCATATTATCTCACTTCCCATGTGTGTGTGTGTGTGTGTGTGTGTGTGTGTGTGTATTTACCTAGTTGTGAAATACAGGAAAAGAGCCGTACTAGGCTCGTGCTGTCCCGTCTCTATAACACTTATTATCCAGTTTGGCTTTAAATTCATGAATCGTTTTTGCACACACAGTCTCCTCGTCAAGTCCGTTCCACGATGTTATGCTTCTGTATGGAAAACTGTATTTCTTGATGTCTCTCCTACAGTCGCTCTTCTTCAATTTCTTACCATTGCCTCTTGTCACACTTCTGTCAAGTACCACTAGGTCTTCCCTGTCCAATTTCTGCAATCCCTCTTGTATCTGTACAATGCTATTAGGTCCCCTCTCTCTCTCTCTTCTTCTCTCCAGTGTTGTTAGTCCCAATTTCTCCAGTCTTTCTTCATAAGTATGTTCTCTCAGAGTTTCTGGTAATTTAGTCACTGTATTCTTTCCAACTTTCTAATTTCTTTCTTCAATCTAGGTGACCACACTAATGCTGCATATTCCAGTCTTGGACGTATCATCGATGTTATTGGTTTCTTCACCATTCCTTCATCTAAATATGTGAATGCTGCTTTTATGTTTCAAAGAAGATTGTATGTTTCCCCAGTTATCCGGTCTATATGTTTTCCAAAGGATAACTTGTCTGTTATGATCACTCCCAGATCTTTTTCTTCATTTTTTTTCATGATTCTTTCATTACTCAGAGAGTAGTTCCCCGATATTCGTCTACTGCTCTAACCAAACTCCATCACGTTACACTTCTCTGTATTGAATGTCATTTCCCATTTGGGTGACCATTCGCTTATTCTATCGAGATCCTGGCTCAGGGTTACACAGTCTTCTTCATTAGCCACCCTCCTCATTATTTTAGCATCATCAGCAAACATATTCATATGGCTTGTCACCCCTTCTGTCATGTCATTAATATATATTACAAACATAATCGGAGCCAGCACTGATCCTTGGGGGACTCCACTAGTCACTTCCATCCAGCTTGATTTATTATTCCTAATTACTGTTCTCATTTCTCTCTTCGTCAAAAAGTCCATAATCCAATCCAACATTGAACCACCCAGACCTCCAACATGATCAAGTTTCCATATTAATCACTTGTGTGGTACTTTATCAAATGCCTTCTTTAAGTCCTGATACACACAATCTGCCCAACTGTCCCTTTCCTGTATTATATCAATTACTCTTGAATAGAAGCTCATCAGATTAGTTACACAAGACCGTCCTCCTCTGAATCCAAATTGGCTATTTGTTAATACACTGTTTTCTTCTAAATACTCCATCCATCTGTTTTTTATAATTTTCTCACACATCTTTGCTACTACACTTGTTAATGACATTGGCCTATAGTTCAATGGGTCTTCCTTACTTCCTCCTTTATGTATTGGGATGATGTTAGCACTCTTCCAGTCTCTTGGTACCTTCCCTTGTGCTAGTGAGACATTAATCAAGTTGCTCAACTTTTCAGCTATTTGCTGGTTACACTCTTTTAGCACCCAATTTGATATACCATCCGGTCCTGCTGATTTCCTCACATCCAATTCTTCCAATAATTTTCTAACTTCATCTGCTGATGTTTGTATTCTCTCCAGACTGCATCTACACCTTTAAACTCACTCTCCCTTGTGAATACTGTTTGGAAACTGTTATTCATCACTTCTACTATTTCACTTATACCATCAAAAGTTTCACCATTAACTTTAACTTTCTGAATCTCATCTCTATTTTTCAACGTTCCATTTATGAACTTATAAAACAGTTTTGGCTGGTCTTTGCACTTATCTACAATATTTTTCTCAAAATTCCTTTTTTCTTCTCTTCTTACTTTGACATAAGCATTCCTCTTCCTTTTGTACTCATTCAATAGATCCATCCACCTATTTTTTCTCCATTTGTTCCATGTCTTCTCCTTATCCTGCTTGGCATCTACTCACTTTCTATTATACCACTCTTCTCTTGATTTCTAGCCTTCTTCCATCCTTGGTACCCACTTTTCCACTCCTTCGTTGTAAATCCGTAGAAAGATCGCCCATTTTTCCTCCACATTATCAGCCTCAAAATAAGTATCCCATTGTGCTTCCTCAAAGTGTTTCCCAAGTTGTTCAAAATTTGCCTTATTAAAGTTAAACCATTCTTTCCTGTAGTCCTCATTCCTGATTTTACGTCAGCAAATCACTATTCTGCTAGAGGGCGCTTCCCCATGAGATACGCTTTGCTGCCTCACACCACCAGTTGCTGAGTCGTTTTCACGCTGACCAGATGTGCTGCTCCCGCTGTTCATCTACCCTGAGTCAAGAGTTGGCGGCCTTCATCCCGTTATCCTTTTTGGAGCGGCAAGGCTTCGCCACAGCCTGTTATCCATTTAGGAGCTGGCTGCAACACCACCCATTACCCGTGTAGGGGCAGGTGAGTGCCCATCCTGGTGCACACGTGGAGTTTACGACTCCCTGCCTGCTGGTGAGCTGCCTCGAGGACTGGTGAGTGCCCATCCGGGTGCATATGTGGAGTTTACGACTCCCTACCTGCTGCTGAGCTGACTCGAGGACTCCACCTCACGCCGCCATGTCTGATGTCCCGAGCGGTGCCCACAGTACTCGGCTGTCGGGCATGGAGGTAACCCCTGGCCATAGCAAGGATGTGAGGAAAGAATCCTCGCATATGGGAGGCTCATCTGCGTCCAGGAGCGACTCTTCCCACCGGGATTGTTCTCGAAAGAGCCGACAGCATGCCCGGGATCACGTGACTGGCAGTGGAGGCGAATCTGCCCCTCCACCTAACCTCTCTCTGCCTTCCACCTCACGGGAGGAAACTAGTGCTCTGGATTGGAAGCTGCTGATGGACACTTTGCTTGCCTTGCGGGGCGATGTGGAGAAGTTGAAGGAGAGCAGCGGGGCTACTGGCGGGGGCGCTGATGTCGCTGCCACCCTTGACAGTGTAAACACGCCCGTGGAGGTGCCTTGTTCTGGTTCGGCCGCGGGGTTTTCTGGGTTTAAGTCGCCTGACCATCATGTGTCTAGTGATGACGATGACTCTCAAGATGACATTGTGCCAGGTAGTGTCCTCCTGCAGTGCGCCAAGACTTATGGACCTGTGGACGATGTTTCTGTTGACATTGACAAGCAGGTCGCAGACATGGTGAACCATGTGTTCGACAACGGCTTGCGAGACGAGGAGTACAAGGAGATTTTGGATGATGACTCTGCCAGGAGGCCTGGTAACTGTCACGCTTTGGCTCCTGTAGATTGTAACTCGCAAGTTTTGGATGCGCTGAAGGCAGATGCCAAAAAGGGGGATTTTCGCATGAAAGAGGTAAGCAAGGACATCATCAAAGCTGCCACTATTCTGACTAAGTCCCTCACAGTGCTGGATAGGATTGCCCAGGATGGCCGTCCAGATGTGGCCCATTAACCCTATATTGCCCAGCATGACGAATTCGTCATGTAACTTTCTATTGACTCAGCACTGGAGAGAATTGCTGTAGTTGTTTCTGTGGCAGGTCTGACGAATTAGTCTAGTCTCCCTCTTTAAAAAAATAACACTTGGTAACTGATTGGCTCTGCATTTGGGCGCCAAACCTCAGTCAGCTGATGGACACAAAACAAGATGAGAAGGTGAAGAGTTTCTCCTCACATTTTCGATCATGGATGAGTTATTAGGTATGTGAATGGTCCTTTATATTTTTTTTCTGAATCACAAATAGTTCTAGATGATTAGAAATAATTTGGTTTATCGTTTTGTGTTGAAACTATGATTTCTTGAGCAATTATATAATGGTGACGAATTCGTCATATTAGTCACATGGATACTGACATGTGATATGTGAGGATATGATTCCTGATAACAGGGGATGTAGTGTGTTTATATAGTCTTACCTGTGGGCCAGGTTACGAGTCCTGTTCAGTTTCTTTTTATTTTATAATAGTTTACGCTCAAACTTATCCGTTTTCTTTGATATATTTATAATTATGTAATGGTACACTGAAGTAGGAATGTAGTGAGTTTTCTTGCATGATTTGTTCCTAGTGTTATCGTTTCTGCTTATATTTCCAGGAATAAATGCATCGCTGTTTTACACAAGAGTCAGAAACAGGGAGCTATGTAGAGAAAACACGGGAATTGTGCCAATTGAACAAGATAATGGGCTTAGTGATGAATCTTCAGACGAGTCTGATGGGGACATGGGTGATGCTGAATTCGAGTCACCTGAGACAGGTGACATCGATCTCGGTAAGTAAAAGTATGTGTGTGTGTGTGTGTGTGTGTGTGTGAGGAACATGCTACCTGTGTCCTTCTGTTTTGGGCACGACTAATGCAACTATGACAATGCTATGTAATTGTAATTTTGATTCACCTATCCGTATGAATTCTACCTGAGAAATTTCATGTCATGGATTGTCGTAGTTTTGCATCCAAGACACTCCCTGTAGTACCTTATTTTACTGTTTCACAGATGCAGCAGGTGGAGAAAGAGATCAAGCCATGCCAGAAGACAGGATTGGTAATGAAAGCATCACTGACGAGACTATTGTTCTGCAAGTTGAAGATTTAGAGGTTATTCAGGATCCTTCTACTCTTCCACCAACTTCCTCACACACTACGGGCACTAGAGCACAAGCATCCAAGCCCTCAAGACGCCTGCTGTGGAACAAAGTATCAGACGGATCCCCTTCTCCAATGCCAACATTCATCCCTAGTGATGCTGAAGTCTCAAACAATAGTGACTCTGATGCATATTTAGGAAACCCAGTATGGTATTTCAAAAAGTTTTTCACACCAGAATTCTTAGATAGTATAGTCTACCAGTCTAATCTCTATGCTTCACAAAAAAATGTAAACAAACCACTGAACCTTACTAGGGATGAGCTGGAGCAATGGCTTGGATTACTCATTCATTTCACCATAATCAGAACTCCCCAAACACGCTTGCACTGGTCTGGAGAGCTATTTGGAAGGTATAGAGACTATACAGCAATGGTCATGAGCAGAAACAGGTGGGAGACTATAAAATCAAACTTACATATTCGGGATAATAATGATGATATAAACAATGACAAGCTTTTCAAAGTCAGACCAATGTTAGATCATTTGAGGAAGGAGTTTCAGAAACTTCCCATGCAACAAAATATCTGCATTGATGAGCAGATGGTGCCCTTCAAAGGAAGGCATCAGCTGAAGCAGTACCTTCCTATGAAGCCCAAGAAATGGGGCTTCAAGATCTTTGTACTTGCAGACAGTGGGGGTCTCATTCATGACTTCATTCCTTACACAGGCTCTATTCAACCTTTGAATAAAAAAGGTATTCCAGACCTTGGTGCATCTTCAAACATAGTGTTGCACTTGGCTGAGACAATACGAAACAATAGCAACCATGTCCTTTATTTTGACAATTGGTTCACTTCAGCTCCACTTGTAAAACATCTGGCTGATAGAGGCATCTGGTGTTGTGGGACAGTTAGGCCATGCCGGCTTCCAGGGCTAAAATTATCTTCAGATGCTGACATGAAGAAGAAAGGTAGAGGCACACATGAGGAATGGAAGTCGTCTGGTGATGACAGAGAAGTGACAGTAGTCAAATGGTTGGATAATAAAGGCGTGACCTTGCTGTCCACCTTTGCTAACAGTCATCCATCTCATACTGCACAACGGTATGACAAAACAATGAAGAAAGTAATAGAGATCCCACAACCAAATATAGTCAAGTTGTACAACAAGAACATGGGTGGTGTGGATCTGGCTGATTGCCTTCTGTCATTGTACAGAATACCAGTGCGATCGAAGAAGTACTACCATAAACTTGTTTTTCATATGATTGACATGACTATCAATCAGGCTTGGTTGATGTATCGAAGGGACTACGAGAAGAATAAGATCCCACTGGAGAAAAGGCATTCCCTACTCTCTTTCAGGATGTCTCTTTCTGAGTCACTCATCAAAGCCGGGAAGTATGTCCCTAAAAGAGGTCGTCCATCCTCAAGTCCGACGACGGATGATAAACCACAGAAAAAACGCAAACAGTTGAGTCAAGTCAGACCACAGAATGATCTGAGACTGGACAAAATAGGTCATTTTCCAGAGGTAAAAAATCCTCGCTTGTACTGCAAGCGACTTGGATGTAAGGGTCGCACAAACATCAGGTGCATCAAATGCAATGTCAACTTGTGCCTAAATGACAAAAATAATTGCTTCCTGCAATTCCACACCTAAGACAATCTCTCTCTCTCTCTCTCTCTCTCTCTCTCTCTCTCTCTCTCTCTCTCTCTCTCTCTCTCTCTCTCTCTCTCTAATCTTGATGAAAAAAAAGGAGAAATTTTTGTCTTGTTTACATTATGGAAACTGATAACATTTGCACATTTGTGTTTTTTCTAACCAAGGAAAGTGTTTGTGGTCCATATAGGGTTAAGTAGGCATGCTGAATGGTGCTCTGGCATTGCTTGGTCATGCCAACCATAGGAACAATCTGGCCCGTCGTTTCGTCATCAAGCACGAGATTAATCAGAGGTACTCTCACCCGTGCTCCGACAAGGTGCCTATGACTAGATTTTTGTTTGGTGATGACGTGTCCCAATCTGCCAAGAACACAGAGGACTCTGAGAAGCTGAAGAACAAGATCATTATGAAGAAACCGCTACCCACTTGGAAATTTGGTGCGGGGAAGGTCAGAGGCTCCTTCGGAAAGTTTCCCTACAAAGGATTGGCATCCAGGTTCCACCCTTATGGACAGCGGACATATGGACACCGGAGTGATCACCGGCAGCCCTACTCACGGCAGGGCTCGGAGGCAAAAAACTCGCGAGGCCGGGGACGCAGCAATCCCCGGCAATAAATCAGGTGGGTCATACATTTGAAGCTGGCAGACTTCAATACTTTGTGAATGAGTGGCATACAATAACAAGTGACGCTATTATTCTGGACATTGTTGCCCATTGCCATCTTGACGTTTCTGTAGCTGACATTGGTCCCTTGTTTGCTGAGGATATTGAGTATGTTTTTAGTGAAGAAGAACAGTCTATTATTTGTCAGGAAATTGTGAAACTGCTAGAGCTCAAGGTGATTAAGGAAACCCACAGACAGGAAGGGCAAATCCTTTCCCCCATTTTCTTGCATAAGAAGGATGGAGGGTTTAGATTGATCCTTAATCTGGAGAAACTTAATCAGCACATTCCTTACAAACACTTCAAGATGGAAAACTTTGAGCAAGCGATTTGGCTTATTAATAAAGATGCTTATATGGCCTCTGTCGATCTTAGACATGCATACTATTCTGTCACTATAGCGGAAGAGCAGCAAAGGTTTCTGTGCTTTAAATGGCAAGGAAAAATCTATCAGTTCACCTGTCTTCCCAATGGCGTTGCAGAAGGTCCTCGCCTTTTCACCAAATTACAGCAAATATTCAGCTGTCAACATCAAGACTAAATTCAAATCTCTCTGAGTCCCCTGTTTTTCGTCCCTGCCGTTTGGCGCTGCTTTGCACATATGGCACCTCATTTATTTTATCCATTATATTTCACTTTTGGAATGTTTGTCAGCCACATTAGAAAATTCAGACTATATATACTTACCTTTAAAGGTTTCGAAATATTTTTAAATGAAGCATTTTCAGATATCCGATCATTAGGAATATTTATTCCAAATAGCCAAAAAAAAAAAAAAAAAAAAAAAAAAAAAAAAAAAAAAAAATTTATAAAAAATATATTACTAACAATACAAAAAGCTACAAGGCTCATAAATAATTAAAAACAATTGTAAATTTACTGTTCCTTTCCTGTTTACTTATATTCCTTTACTGTTACATATCTGCACTAACTCTTACTGACTCATCACTAACTCACTCATCACCATCACTTACTGTTGCCAGCCTCAGCTGTGAAAGGCTCAAACACGTACAAACAGTACACCGCCAAAGTACACCACCATTTCACCCACTCCCCTCCCCCACCCTCCATCACCCTTGGCACCCTCCACACTGGCTGGGATGTGGCTCGGCTGTCGGCTGTTGGTTCACACAAAGGCTAAGTGATGTAAGTGAGTGTGGGACTGGACATGGAGGATCACTGCACTGGACTTGGAGGCGAAAAAGTGTGGCTGTGAGAGGCTGTTGACGGCGCCAGACGATGACAATATAGACATCGAAAACAGGGAAAACTGCGGACTTTTTTTTTATTTTGTCAAATGGCGAGGTATGTTCGAAATTTATTTTATTTTTTTTTATATATATTATTTTTTTCGTACCGCTTTTTCGTATATCGGGGATTTCCTATATTGGGATTTTTGCATTATCTGTGTTTGGATTATATTGGACTTTAACTGTAATATTAAAGAGCAATTTCATTCAGGCTGAGAATTTCAGTCATCTAGTTTCACTTCACATCACAATCATATTTTTTTTCATAAAATCAAAATACGACAAATCTTAACCCGGTAGCAGCGACGGGCCAAATTTGTGGCTTTATCGTGTAGCAGCGACGGGCCAAATTTGTGCCATGATATAAACCCCCGAAAATAGATGATACATAATCTGATCACAAATTATTTGATATATATTATGAAATGGTTTGTGTGAGGGGTGATTTTTTCTCATTTTTCTCGCTTAGAGGGACCATTAAGAAACATGATCCCCGCTGCTACTGGGTTAAGGACAGCTATCTCTTTCAATATAATTGCGAAGTGGTGGAAAAAATATGAAAATAATTATTCAATCAGATTTGTAATGGTAAATATCACTACATAAACTGAGCTACACTGCACATTTACAAACTAGCTGTCACAGATATTGAATATTGGATATGAGGACAAAATCATTTTAAAAAAATTATTAGGTTACACATCACACTGAAGGTTTAGGTTACCATGACTCAAACAAGGACAACTCTGGTTCATACATTCTGCCTTACAAACTTCCACACAAATCTACTGTTCTTCATTTCCATTACAAGTTACACCACACATTTACATACTATAGTATTGCCATTTCCTTCTGAGTCTCCCAGATATTTATCTTACTACTAGAGATAATGTAGATTTACTTCAAATCCTGCTTTTCCATTCTCCTCTGAAGAAAACAAAAGAATAAGAGCTGATGACAGCTTACCTGTATCTCTTTTAAGCTTCATGTCTTCGGCCTTGGCAGCAATTGTGACCATAAGGACTGGGTACTGGGAAAAGTGAGATACCTTATCCCACCAATCTGGGTCAGCGACAGACCAGTGGTGTAACACATGAATACATGACACCACAACACTGCACATCTTTCTCTTATTAGCTGTGGAAGAAAAAGGAAATAATTAAAATGACTGTTGAAAATTATTTAATTCTTAACTGCCATCTAAAGTGTCCGCGGAAAGTATTGCGCACCCCCTGTTTTTTCTTGAAGGTTTCATCATATTTGTCATTTGTGAAGGTTAATAAAAGAGATAATTCAATTTTTGTCATTTATTTAATATTTTGTCATATTGCCTTTGACTTTGATGACCACTTTGAGACATTTAGGCATTGATTCAGCAAGATATTTGAAGTATTCCTTGTCCATACCACAGCACCACAATTTTTTATCTCACTAATGAGGCGCTGAATGGATGACGTGTTGCGGCCTGCAAGGCGATTGTTGATGTAACTCCAGCAGTTCTCTATGGGGTTGAGGGCTGTCGAGTTCCCTGGCCAGTCAAGAACCTGAATTTTGTGGTTTTTCAGCCACTGCGTAACTTTTTTGGCTTGATGACATGGAGCGCCATCATGCATGAACATGTTACAGCCATGTACTTCATAGAAAGGCAGCATATTATCCTCCAGCACTTGGATGTAGTGTTCACTTGTCATCGTTTATCCTTAAGAAGGAAATACAACCCTCCATGCCCCCCATCACCACTAAATGCACCTCACACCATTATGCTTGGAGGGTGTTTCACGGTTTTACTTGTGTACTGAGGCAAGTAGCGGTTGGATTTTTCAGGATGTCTCACTTTCCCTGGCCATGTTCTGATGCATCTGAAGCTGCTTTCATCGCTAAAAAGCACGTTCCTCCATTGCTCTGGAGTCCACTCCTTGTATTTGTGTGCAAATGCAAGTCTCTTCTTTCTCATCTGCTTTATAAGAAGGGGTTTGTTGGACAGCCTGAATGTTGGTAGATCAACCTCCTTTTGTAGCTGTTCCTGGATGGTTCGCTCTGAGACATCTCCTAACAGATCTGGGTGCAACTTCTTCATTTCACAAGCTGTAATCCACGGATCCTTCATAACCTCACGCTTCATGAGGATATCAGTCACCTTGGATGTCTTTCTTGGCCTCCCAGATGCTGGTTTTCTTAGCGGTATGGTATCTGGAGGGAGGGTGCGAGCGGCTGCAATTAGGTGGCGAATGGTGCTTTCGTGTCGCCTGTCATCTGGAAATTTCTTTTGTTGGCACATTTTCAGTCTTCCATGCCAAAATTCTGGCCTTTTCTTCATTGCTGAGGTTGGCTGGAGCCATGCAGATACAGTAGCATAAAAATGGGAAGGCAGGGAGGGAAAAGAGGTGTAATAGGAAGAAACGGATTTCACAGCAGGGTGCGCCAGAAATTTTTCTATAAAATATCTTTTATGACCTTTTCTCAGTTTTGAGGTGTATTTTTTTATAACTTTTGCATAATGGGAGATCACCCAAGAAAACTTTTGCGTCGCTGAGGGGTTAAGCATACAATCTAGGGCTCTTTCTCCTTCAAGTCGTCTTGTAATTCCAGTTTACTAGATATTATCCCGTCTACATTCATATACATCACACTTAATCCCTTATTTGTTACAATCTTGTCTCGCTTCTAGTCTCTTTCGGCTTTTCCCTTATGTACCACTTCTTCACCCGTTCTCTCAGAATTCTCCAAAAAAATACCTCTTTTTTTTCCTCTTCAGATCTTGCATTATTCCTTTCTTTTGCCTCTGCCAGAAGTTCATTCCATTTCTTTCTTCTTCATTTTTGTTTTTCTTTATATATATATATATATATATATATATATATATATATATATATATATATATATATATATATATATATATATACAGTAAAACCCCGATTATCCGAAATGGAAGGGGGGAAGCCTCTTTCGGATAAGCCGATTTTTCGGATAATCCGGATTTATGGCCGCCATTTTGATCGCCGCCAGTTTGATCGTCGGCATTGTGGCGTTGCGACTGCCGCCGACTGACGATGTAAACAATGAAACCAAACAAACACACACTACGCTAAACAAAGTAGTACGCTTAAAACATGTGATGTAAATGTTTTATTGTATGTTTGTCTGTGTGTCTCCTTGTCTGGACCAGTGTATGTTGATACTTGTGAGCGTTGCAGATCTGAATTGTGAATGTTGCAGAGTGCAATTGTGAATGGTTGTGCAAGCTTGCAAGTGTGACCTTGATGCATCGTGCAGGTGGAGACACAGTATGATGACTCATATTATCGCAAACTCGTATGTTGGAAGGGGAATGTGGCATGGAGTGGAGAGGGAGTCGTGTTTGTGTCGTTGTCTTGAGAGTACGTGTGAGAGTAGTCGTGCAGTAGTTTGTTCGTTTCACGCACCTACGTCCTTGCTGGGCGAAGTGCGGACGTTGTGTGGTTGAGAGTTTGTTTAATGGTTTTTGTCTTATACATTGATCTATTCGTTACAAGCTATTTCGGTTAAAATATTCATTTTAACTGTTCTTATCAATTTTAAATGTGTTAATATAGTACATATGTAGTTACTTTTATTTATTTTTGATGTTTTATAACGTTTTAGTATAAAAAAAAAAAATTTTAATAGCATTATCCAGATCAATTTCGGATAATCCGGTTTTTCGGATAAACCGCTTTCGGATAATCGGGGTTTTACTGTATATATATATATATATATATATATATATATATATATATATATATATATATATATATATATATATATATATATATATATATATATATCCTTACATTCTTCTACTTCTCTTACTTTAGTTGTTCTGTGTGTGTGGACCTGTGTTGCGAGAAATATCTCCTTGCAAAAACAAGTCACACTGCTGTCCACCACGCATGCGTACGGGGGGAATACATAGCAGGAAAAACATTAATTTACCTGGTTTTGTTCAATTAGTGTGTCCACTTCCGAGTGTGAGCAGTGAGTGAAATGAATAGACAGTATGCATTTTGAACCTCTCTCTGTGAGTTGTTTTGCGTCAGCGGGCAGCGGTGGGTGCAACAGCCATTGAAAAGTCAGTATTTAATGATTTGTGACAGAAACAATTATCACATTATTTCATAACACACTGAAAACTATAGAAAAAAAAATGTTTCGTCTGCCCATGCAAGACTAGCACACTTGTAGAATTTTACCCATATGCGTAAACAATATGCCCCCTTCTGGAGTGTTCTATGGAGCTAGTTAGGCTGTGCCTGTCTTATGGCACTAACGCAGAACAGATCAAAAGAAGAAGTGCGGTTTGTTTTATTGGTCCTCTTGCGGAGCTCGGACAGAGAGAGCTTGAACGGGACGAGTTATGAACGCCACCTAAACAGACAACATACACAATAAAAGAACTATATACCTACGTTTATTATTAGGTTTGTCTGTATCATTTTACGTTTTTTTTAACAGTAATTTTATTGTATACCGGTATTTATCGTATGTAAGTATTTTCAAGCAATGGACTTTTTCAAGCAATGGACCACCCTTCCCCCCTTTTAATCCGTTAAATCGAGGGCCGACTGTATAAGAATAATTTAATAGGTCCAGCAATCAGTGATCCTCTGAGAGGCTCAGGACATTCCAGGAGCCTGCATGCAGAGCCCTCTGAATTGAAGGTTAACTCTGGGCCTGGTTCTGGGGGTGGGTGCTGCGTCTGCATCTCCCTGGCCATACCCCAAACAAAAGGAGGGGTCAGAGAAGCCTTCCTCCTTTAAGGGAGGGTAGTAAATGGTAGGCCTGAAATTTTTTATTTTATTTTATTATTATTTTTTTTTTTGGCTTATAAAATTCTGCGAATGTTCTCCTTTCTTTTGGTATATGAATGAATATGATGAAAAAATAATAGTGGTATGCAACATGCACTGCAATGCAATGCAACGTCCTGCAATGAGCTTCCGCGCAGCGCCATTAGCTTACAATCCATGTTTTCACCCCTTTTTAATTTTAGGATTTTTTTTTCATGGTCTGTCATGATACCCTTAGGTTCTCTCACACCACTAGTCAAGAAAATGGGAAATTTTAGTAGTCACTAATATATTTTTGTATTAACTGTGAAAAATCAATTTATATATTATATTTTTCATAAATCCAACAAAACACTCATGTATCAGCCTCAGATGTCTTTTGAATTATATTTTATTGATTTTACACAGTAGAACACTGGTTTTTACTTTGAAATATGGCAAATTCGAGCACATGCATTTGTGACCTCGTAAAAAAGACGTAACAATGGGTAAACAAAGCATCCAATGAAAGTAAGTTAAGGAAACCATGTCTGCTTTTTTCTTCATATGCTAATGTATGCATCCTGTGGATTTCAAGTCCCTAGTTGGAATAGGTGAAATACAAAAAATATTTCAACTTCATTGCTTGATATCTTAAAACCATGATTTTGCACTTTAAAAAATATCTCCTCCATTGCACTTCTTGTTATACACATATCTCCTACTGCAGCTTATGAAAATATGTGTCAGGAATAGGGTTTGCTATCGGAACTATTGTTTGAAGTTGATTTAGATTTTTGAAAAATATGTCAATTCTTTTTTTATTATTTCATCAAACTTTAAAAAATATTTTTTACTATTGTATAAAACTTACCAATAGCAAGCGTTAATCTTCCATCCTTCCTGATTAAAATGCTTTTTGAATGAAAGAAATCGGCTGGTAAATAAGGGAGAAGATACGCTTAGAACATAAGGAATTTAACATGGGATTTGAGATTTTACAACCCCCCTTAATATTCAGGGCTCCAGAAGGTTTTGCCCTGCACCCATCACTCATGTCAGGCTTGCCTGATGAGGATGCATCAAGGAAATCTGCTGTATGGTCAGGCCCTCCGGGCAGAATCAGATCAGGGTTGAAATGAGCTGCAATCCAGACCTTTACTTTTTTACTTGTGTTTGGTTATGAAGTTTTCTGGTGAGGGGTTCCATGCCCATTCCCAACCAACCCCGATGAGGGGCTGGATTAACTGATAGCCATGGGAAGGAATTCAGGACCCCTGAGGGGGTAAATCCCCCAGCCACCTATAAAGAAAGAAGCAGTAACCAGGAGAGAAAAAGAGAGAAGCAGCTCAGGAGAGCTAAGGACACTGCCCTCCTCAGCTAGAAAGAGCAGCCTCTACCACAGAAAATAAATGAAGGGTGAAAATATAACAAATTGAGAGAGATATACCTACTGTCAGATCAAGTTCTATTATGTACAAGAAAAAAGAGGCCATCTAAAATATGTAAAGTAAACTATATCTTTTAAGCAACCATACCTGGAAGATGATATGATTCTAGCACTTGATACATGTGCCAAAGGAATGTTCCAAGAAGCTGTGAGGAACAAGGACAAGGAGAGCTGAGGCATGATGAGGCTGGTGCAACCTTCACTACACCCCATGTCAGGTCCAGCAAAACTCTCAGTGTTCCTAAATCACCAACACAAAGCTTCTTCACTTTCTTGCAGAGCTGGCCAATCAGACAAGCACCTGTAAGGTAATCAAATGTTATCATTGTATTTTCATCCTCACACTGTCATTATAATAAAATTCACTTATAAAACAGACAAGGCAAGTAAAGAAATAATAAAGAAGAGGCTGAGACAAATTCATTATGAAAAATAAATACATAAATTATGAAAATAGAAATGGCAGTTTTACATTCATCACCTCAGCTTTTCCATTCCCATTTTTCCCTCCCTTCGCCATCATTTTCTCATTATCATTATCATTACTCCAACTATTTCTTTTTTCATCTTTTCTTCATACTGACCAACATATCTTCGAGCATCGGATGTATGTCTCTACTCAATTTTGTTTCAGTTGAACACAAAGTATCTGGCTCTGCTCTGTGTGTATGTATGTGTGTGTGTGTGTGTGTGTATTTACCTATTTGTAGTCTACCGGGCCCGAGCTAAGCTCTAATAGTCCCGTCTCCATATCTACATTCATCCAGCCTTTCCTTCATTTGGTGGACACTGCTTGCCTCCACCACCTCTTCCCGCAAGCTGTTCCATATGTTAACACTGCTATGTGGAAAACTATACTTTTTCAAGTCACTCAAACAGGTTCCTATGTTAAGTTTCTTCCTATGTCCTCTCAGCCCCTGCATTCTTACAGTTGAGAAGAGATCATCTCTATCCAGCACATCAAACTTATTTACAAACTTATACAGCGTAATCAGATCTCCTCTCTCCCTTCTTTGTTCCAATGTCAAGTCCATCTCCTTCGATCTGTCTTCATGTCATATTCGAAAG
Source organism: Eriocheir sinensis (assembly GCF_024679095.1). NCBI lineage: Eukaryota > Metazoa > Arthropoda > Malacostraca > Decapoda > Varunidae > Eriocheir > Eriocheir sinensis. The sequence continues at coordinate 2,672,087 of NC_066520.1, forward strand.
TTCTGAGACCATTTTAGTTGCAATTCTCTGTATCCTTTTCAACTTTCTGATATCCTTTTTGTGAGGTGACCACACAACTGCAGCCTATTCAAGGTTTGGTCTTATCATTGATCAGAGGTGGGCGCGGTACTGAAAAATCAGTAGTGTGGTTGTGGTAGTGTGGTACTTTTTCCGGAGTAGTGCGGTTGCGGTAGTGCGGTCCCATTTTTTTTCTTTCCCAGTGCGGTACGCGGTGTGCGGTACTGCAGTAGCGGTAGTCACTAGTCAATATAATAAATACTTCAGTGCCTATCCTGGCTATCCATTGACTAACTAATAACTTGTGAGATACAAAGAAAATAAAGGAGGACTGGGGCAGGAAGAGAGGGAGGTAAGGGAGGAGGAATGGGGGGACAGGGTAGTAGAGGACGGGAACAGTGGCGGATCCAGCTCCAGGTGAAGGGGGGGGGGGGCTGATATACAAGATGGGTGCCATACCATACCATATTATATATATACAGATGCCCCCCCGCCATTCGCACCCTTACCATTCGTGGATTCGTTTATACACGAGTAGGGTAATAGCGACACTCCCACCGAACATGAATGAAAACTCGCGTATAAGCGGTCTGATCCTTAATAAGTGCCGCTTTCACAGTCACTTTTGTTTGTTTTGATCGTTACCTATGAGCGACGATCACCGCTACAGTATTTCCACGTGAAAGTGGCCGATGGGGTAGTGGTGGCTGCAGAGGAAACGAGAGGGGTTGAGTGTGTGTGGCAAGGTGCGGGGCTAACCACGCAGCCGCCACTACCCCATCGTCCAGTTTCGAGTGGAAATAGTTTAGCAGCGATCGCCGTTCATTGGTAACGATCAAAACAAAGAAAAGTGACTGTGAAAATGGCCCTAAATCCCAATATTATATATTTAAAATCCTTGATACTTACTGGGACCTGCCAGAACTGGTTCTTCTAAGAGACTCGAGGCTACTGCTTTGAGGAGTTAACAGACATGGCGGAGACCGGCAGAGGGGTAACGGGTATAAGTTTGGACGTGCGTACCGCCGGGAACAGCAACAAATGGACCTTCCAAGAGCCCAGTAAACACTCAAATTAATTAATAATATACTGGATGTATATGGATATACATGTGAATATTAACACAAAGGGGAGAGACGAGAATTCACTAATATTTGATGGCTGGGTGGAAGACGGTAAACACTGATGTGCAGTGTTGCCAAACTATCATACTCATCACATTGCATTTTTTCATAGTTTCCGACCAATAACTACCACAAAAACACCACTCCCCTGCCAACCACCACTGCCTACGCACTCACACTCACCACAACCAACCAGAGTGAGTGTTAAATTATTACAGTCCATATTTAATTTGTGATTTATGTGTATGTAAAACTATATAACAATGCTTAGAAATACCTTAGAAATACATTTTATTTATTTGATCGAGATGGTAGAACAAAACCTTATTTTCTCTAAGTATCACACTGGACGCTTTCCTCAAAACATTGTGGCTATGGTGAGAGAGAGAGAGAGAGAGAAGTCCTGACAAACCCAGGCCATGGTAATAAGACTGAGAAATGACACTCCTGCCTCAGTCCGTCAGCTCATCCTGGGCGTGGAGGTGGAGCTGCGCTTGGACTGGACCGTTGACTTGAAAAAGAAAAAAAAAGCCTCCCAGAAGGTGAACCTCCCTCGCCCGCATGAAGAACCTCTCTCGGCTGAAGGCCTGAACACCACCTCTATACACACAAGTCCAGCCAGTGATGGAGTATGCATTCACACTGATGGCCCAGCGGCCGCTGCCCACCTCAACCTGCTAGACAAGGTGCAGAGGAGAGCCCAGCCTCATCAACAGCACCCAGCACCACCGACCGAGCCAGTGGGAGACACAGCGACAACAACAACAACAGACAAGGACGAACCTGAGGCTACCTGGGAGGAGGTCTGGCAGCAAGCACGACGGTGCTGAGCAACGCCCTCCTGGAAACTGCTGATGTGTGGATGTGACACAACACAACTGTCCAAGATGAGGGGAAACGTCCACACCAGGTGGCTACCCACCCACCGTAAATATGTATATATATAATTGTATAATATATTGTATAATAATTGTATAATATAATCATAGACAAGAGAGAGAGAGAGAGAGAGAGAGTCGATTTGAAGCCGCAGTTGAAGGCGGTTGCCTTACGATTGTCTAACAGTTCTGAAAACAGGCTTGTGATTCGCTAGGAGTCCGATGACATCATCGTCGACACTCACCCTATCAGCGGTTTCACTGCCTTAAGGCAGTGTCACAATGGCCATTTTCGTCCAACCGTTGGGGCTGCGGGCAACGCCCGTACGCCCAACCGGGAGCGAGTTCATAGTTATCCGTAAGCTGGTGTCACACTGGGCTTTTTTCTTCCCACCGAGTTAACGCCAGCTAGGGCAACCAGGTGTGCATCACACACGGCTAAGGTCGGTTGCCCGTATCCCCATCCACAACATAAACAAAGCACTTGCCCTGTATCAACATGGCGTCATCTGCTAAAGTAAGGGCTGTCGCGGCTTGTGCTGCCATTACCCAAGTTATGGACTTATTGCTGCAGTTAAACGGAAGGAAGAAACATTAGTGGGTGTGGCATGCCTGTGGTTCCTCCATGACAGTTCTCATTGTCACCACTGCGTGTGCACGGCCAACCCACCCATCTTGACTCAACCACATAAACACGTGGATTGAATAACAACACACACACACACACACACACACACACACACACAACAGACTCATTAGGAACCATTGCAGATGTTTCTGACAAACAGAAGCGACTTCACCATTTCTTGAGTGTGGTTCATGAACCAAAAACTAAACTTAAAGAAGAGAGCAGTCGTCTTTAACACTGCTCTCTTCTTGCCATTGGGTATGTTTGGTTTGTATGAACCACTCACCATATAAGTTCTAACACACTCAAGGAAATGGTGAAGCCATTTTTGTTTGTGAGAAACATCTGCCATGGTTCATGATGAGTCTGGTGTGTGTGTGTGTGTGTGTGTGTGTGTGTGTGTGTGTGTGTTAGCTGCTCACACGCAGTGGTGACAATGAGAACTGGCACGGAGGAACCACAGACACGCCACACCCACAACAGCTTCTTCCTTCCATTTAACTGCAGCAACAAGTCCATAACTTGGGTAATGACAGCACAAGCCGCAAGAGCCATTACCTTAGCAGACGATGCCATGTTGATACAAGGCAAGTGCTTTGTTTACATTGTGGATGTGGCTACGGGCAACTGACCTAGGCCGTGTGTGATGCACTGTGGGGTTCTTGAAAGGTCTGGACTTCCGAAAATCCCGTAAATTCTCAGCAATAAAAAAATATAAAATAAAATAACTGAAAATTGAGTTATCAGACTCACAGCCCCTCTAGTCCTTATTTATTTAAATATCTGACCAATCACATCTCTCATAGGGTAAGCAAAAGCCAGATAAACCTGCTCTTAAGTTTATTGAAAACAACAAAGAAACTCGCTGGAAATTAAGAAAAAATAATTAATCCAAGCACACAGCAACCTAGCTAGCTATCTTAAAATATCTTAGGAATTAGATTACTTAGCCGCAGGTGGGGAGAAGCCAAGCCACACCTTCTACCTCGTGTCTGGAGCCTGGAGTCCTTCTGTCCTCTTCTCGTCCCTCACTGCAAAGCGCCGTGCCCTCCTTACCTCCCAACGGCTCCCATCGCCTGAGTACACAATCACTCTGGAATTGTGGATACTACAGGCAGGAAAACCCCACGATGGACAGCGTGGCGCAGGAGGCTGGGGAGGGACGTCTATTCGCAGCCGAGTCTGGGCAGGAGATGGACGGAAAGATGGCGGCGGTCCCACAATGCTCAGGCTGGGTTCCGCGGTCAAGATGCCAGCTCTTGCCATACGGCATCTCGTTTTCTGTGGAACACTTACGCTAAAACGCCCTAATGGCTATGGATTGTTATTTATTAATAACCTAAACATGCAACTGGTCATAGTGGGTCATACATCCCACACATAGCTCAGCGTTGGCAGTAATAACGAATCTGATTTGAAATAGCGCGCATTCCTGCCTTCTAGTTTTTCCGGCCTGACTTGTGAATACTCCTGCTCTCTCAACCAAAATGGCGGGGACTCCTGCAGTATTTTTCCACTGGCCACTCCCTGAATAATGAAATCATGACACGCACACCCGGAAAATTTGGATTTGCCGGTTGCCCAAGTTGCGGCCAACATGGTGGGAAGAAAAGGGCTCAGTGTGACACCAGGTTACGGTCAACCGACAATTCGCTCCCGGATGGGCACACGGGCGTTGCCAGTAGCCACAACGGATAGAAGAAAACGGCCAGTGTGATACTGCCTTAACCCTTTCATTGCTAAACGCTCGCAGTGAGCGTTAGGCGTATTTGCTGGTGGCACTAAACGCTCGCTGTGAGCTCCACCCACACTCAAATCTCCCGTGTATGAAAGTGTTCCAACACTAATTCTCACAACACAGGATTGCCAATTGAGTGGGTTCTTCACTAAATTTGGTGGAAAATCATATCAGCAAATCTACGGACGAGTAACTGGTGGATGTTCTTGCCTAATATAGCGGCATTTTTGCATAGCTTCACCTATCACCTGACTGATTATTTGACCAAATAGTTGTAAATATTGCAGATGGCAATACACCCTTGCCAGAGTCTGAAGAAGAGATGTCCGCAGTTACCTCAATATGGCTGATCATCCCGCACGCACCGACGTAAGTGTTAACATTCAACACTCCTTGAACGTGCATGTACAGTCGACGATAGAGAGTACCGATGTGATGAAAAAATCTCGATATAAAAAAAGTGAAAATATAGGACAATTTTCACGAAGACAAAAGACATACTCGCGATATAAATGGTTGGCATTTTCATTTTTTACGTGCTTGTGCAGCCGTGATGTCTATATCACCGCTACAATAATTGGCCAACAGCACACGACACATTGCAGTGATTAGGCAGTGTCCATGTCCATCCAGTCCGCTCCTCATCACTTAAGCGCTGCGCTAGTAGTTGAACCACTTTACTACGAATCCCAAACACATCCCAGCCAGCGGAGGAAACGTGAGGGTGATGGAGGGGGGGGGGGCTTGGGTAGTGCGGTGTATGTGGTTTTTGGCGTGTTCGTGAGACCGAAAAAAGTCTTGCCTTCACAGCTTGGAAGTAAACATTGGCAATTTATGAGCCTTGCGTTTCATTGTATTGTGTAGTAAATTGCTTTTAAGCATAGTTATTCTTGGGATAATGGATATATAAAAAAAAAAAAAAAAAAGGTTTTTTTCAGTCCCTAACCCTTTCGTATATAGGGGATTTCCTGTAGTGTCATGGTTTTCAGAATGTTTAGCCTGGTAGCGGTATCTGGCAACTATACCACGGTGACGCATTCACTGGCGATGTTAGTGACGCGTTTCAGTGTGTACCGTGTGTGTGTGACCGTGAAATTATACTATTGTATAATATTATAGTATATTATAATATAATGTAGTTAGAAATATACCAGATTACATGACTTCAATTTAGAAATGCGATAATGAATGTCTTCTACATGATGATGATGATGATGATGACGAGGTAAAACATCACGAACAGTCTGAAACACTTTTTCTTATTAAACTTTGAAAATACCGTGTGCAATGCTATCCTTCACAGAGGCAGGCAGTGACTAATGCTCCTTACCATCAAACAGCAAATAGGCTTGAGGGTCTAGCTGTTTAACTCGCAGCCTTAATTCCCGTCACTATAAAGCCTCAAAGACAATTCAGATCATCAAAAATCTAAAATTATTTATCTGTGAAGATTACGTAATATCGAAGTATAAATACGTGTGTGTGTGTGTGTGTGTGTGTGTGTGTGTGTGTGTGTGTGTGTTGCTGACTAGCTGACCCCTTGTCGCTGATGGACATGTCTCCCGTCCCCACCCAGCCTCTCTCTCTCTCTCTCTCTCTCTCTCTCTCTCCTATTTTTTTAGGTATTAAAAATTATACGTTTCCACAGCCACTGACGTGACAGCTCAACTGCAGTGCCTGCGGACATAAGAGCTTTGATAGAATACTGCTGCTCCAGCCATCAATGCCCGCGGTCGACGACGCCATCATGTGAACGTTTATAGCCTATTATTACGTATAAATTTTTTTATAAAGAACAAGATCTCAGCTGTCAGGAATTTTTTGTTTTTGGTTTAAAGGCATAAACAATCTCCTCTAATAAGTGCAGTATATTTTTAAATGTATCATAGTTTGATAAACAACTTAGTTGCTCTTGACTAAATTTGAACGAAACTAAAAGCTCGTGTCAAAATGAAGCGACAGAGCCTAAAGAAAAAATATTTATTAAGCGTTAGCGACGGGCACTTTTGATAAATATCTATCTTAAAATTATGTAGAGTGCACCTGTGACCACCAATCACCACAACAGTACGATTTTGATAGGATATAATAATTTTCATGTCGCGTGGAAGGGTTGCCAAATGTCGCTTTCTGAACGAAACTTACTGGACAGTGTGTCACTACTCTCTATAGCCGACTGTACGTTCGCAAGAGAGGCATACATAACCGACTCCTATAGATCTACACCTCCTCTTTCCAGTGGTGTTTTTGGTTTTTAGCTGTGATGAATAGTTTTTGAGATACAGAGGTTAAAAGAGACCCCCCATTGGGCTGCCCGACTGCGCCTGAGGGGACAGTCGCGTCCGCACTGCGCGCAAGGAAAGGGTTAAGGCAGCGATGCCGCTGACCGGGTGAGCACCGGCGATGACGTCATTGGACTCCCAGTGAATCACAAGTGTGTTTTCAGAGCTGACATGACTCTCTCTACTGTCCCTCCCTCCCCACACCCTTCTCCTTGTTTTCATCCTCTTTATCTCTCCGTTTCCTCCACCACTTTTCCTTGTTCTCCCTTCTTACATCCTCTATTGGTATTTTTTCATGACTCACTCTGTCCCTCTCCTCCCTTTCCCCTTCTGTATTTACCTAATTGTGAAAAGAAAGAAGTGATATAAAAGAAGTTCTGCCCCGCCAAACTAATTCCTGCGCGAAGTTCGTATTTACGAAGCAAATGTTGAAAGTCAAAACAAGAATTATAGAATCATTTATTGGGACCGCGTCGTAACAACGAAACGTCGTAGGAAGTGTTTATAAGAGTGTGGGAAAGGTCAATAGGAGTGTTGGAAAGATTTATAAAAGTGTGGGGAGGGTTTATAAAGCCTTAAAATATATATAAATAATAAAAAAATACATATAAGGTCGCTACTTCGCGGATTTTCGCCTATCGCGGGGGGTTCTGGAACCTAACCCCCACGATAGACGAGGGATTACTGGATATCGCTTCTTAGGTCCTCTTTCTCCATACTTTTATACTTCACAACATGCACTTAGTTACTTCACAGTGTGCACTTATTCACTTAACCCTGAACATAGGTGTTTCTCTGTCCTTTTCTTTCCCTGATTTTGCTTTTCTATGCCCTTTTGCTATTTTCCACTATTACTTTTCACCGTCGCTGCCATGCCTTACAGGTCAAAAGAAGAAGAAGAAGAGGAAAACAACACCGAGAGTTCAACGGTATCCTCTCGAGTTTCGCGATCCTTGAGTTTAGCACTTAGTCCTAAATTCTTACCATCATGACTTTCGCGCATTACCGCCACGAGTTTCGCGTTGCTTTGACACGTACGGGTCGCATCTACCTTCCATCGGCGTCATACATGCTGTCTTAAAAGGTGGTGTCCAACCACTGGGGCTCTTGGCATCCGCGGTTGCCCAAATGCCCAACCGGGAGCAAGTTGTTGGTTGTCCTTATGAATGGAAAACGGTTGTGAGTACGAGTGTGGGTATGACCGAACGGCTGCGTGTAAACAAACAGATGAAGGCAGTGGCTGGGGAGTGAGGAGCAGTGGAGGATGGCCCACCAAGAGATTCGTAAAATGGACTGGCAGAGATGGTTTGCTTACCACTTAATTAACTAGATAAGAGAACACCTCGTGCTGTGGAACCACAGTCCAAAACCCTTTTTCTCAAGTCTATGAAAATTGTAGATCTCCCGGTGTTGTTTTCCTCTTTTTTTCCTTCCTCTTCTTCTTTTGACCTGTAATGCATGGCAGCAACGGTGAAAAGTAATAGTGAAAAATAGCAAAAGGACATAGAAAAGCAAAATCAGGGAAAGAAAAGGACAGAAAAACACCTAAGTTCAGGGTGAAGTGAATAAGTGTGCACTGTTAAGTAACTAAGGGCTGCTTTCACAGTCACTTTGTTTTGATCATTACCAATGGTGGAGATCGCCGCTTACCGTTGCCAGATTGTCATACTCAGAACATAGTATTTACTGGTTTCTGACGCCTAACTATTGCCAAGAAACATCAGGATCTAACTCTTTAACCCCTTCAACATGAGGATGCGTATACTGTGTCCTTGCGTGCCCCGTACCATATCCGAGAACGCGCATACTGCGTCCTGGCGCGCTTTAGCCAATATACGAGTTATTTTATCTTTATATTTATGCTTACATCTTAAAATTACAAATTAATTTATGCTTCTTTATGTGCACCATTTAATTCTGCATGTTTTCATATATAATACATGATGATTATGTTGAGTTTATGGCTGAAAACATGTTATATTCAATAGTAACATTTGAAATTTGGCGCGCACGGCGATCCTGGATACGGCCCCGGGCGCTGTTTTGGCCCGGCCGTAGTGAGTTTCTTTACGTGCACCATTTAATTCTGCATGTTTTCATATATAATACATGATGATTATGTTGAGTTTATGGCTGAAAACTTGTTATATTCAATAGCAACATTTGAAATGTGGCACGCGCAGCAATCTCGGATATGGCACAGGGCGCTGTTTTGGCCCGGCCATAGTGAAGGGATTAAACGATTACTATAAATGAGTTTCATTATTGAAGCTCAGAAGACAGTTTAGGGGTAAGATGTTGGGGAATATAATCGGCTGAGTACAATAATCTGGCAGTGTTGTCGCCGCTTAGTATTTCGTGTGAAACTGGCCGATGGGGTAGTGGTGACTGCAGAGGAAGCGAGAGATGTTGAGAGTGTGTGGTAAGTACAGGGCTAGGCTAACCCCGCAGCCGCCACTACCCCATCGACCAGTTTCGCGTGAAAATACTATTGCGGCGATCGCTGCCATTGGTAACGATCAAAACAAATAAAATGACTGAAAGCGGCCCTAAGTGAATGTTGTAAAGTATAAAAGTGTGGAGAAGGAGGACCTAAGAAGCGATACAAAGCATTACAGGTCAAAAGAAGAAGAAGGTCCACTACACTGGCCTGTGTTGCAAGAAATATCTCCCCGATGAAATTAGTCATTCTGCTGTCCACCACACATGCGCCTGGTTTTGTTCTAGTTTGTCCACTTGTGATCTTTGTGAGCGGTGAGGGAAATATGAAAACAGCAAGCAAGTTGAACCTCTCTGCGAGCTATTTTGCGGCAACTGCAGCGGTTTACGTTCGATAAGCATTGAAAAGTCAATCACGATATTAGTGATTTAATGATTTATAACAGAAAGAGTTAGCAGATTATTTCATAACACACAGAAAATTACCAGAAAAATATAGGTTTGTCCAACTGTCCCACGGGTGACCGCGAGCAACCGCCCTTACTTTAGCAGATGACACCACATGGATCACAAGCGTGTATTCAGAATTTCAGAACTGCCAGCCAATTGTAAGGCAGCCGCCTTCAACTGCAGCTTAAAAACAACCTGTTCTCACTTCCAATTTTCTGCCTATTACCAAGGTACGTATTTTAGACAACAAGGGAGTAAAGCCGAAAAAATTGTGATAACAAGGGAGTAAAGTAAAAAAAAAAAAAAAAAAAAAAAAAAAAGTAATTATTTTCCACGGGTCAGAACCAATAAGCGCTTTTACATGGATTTCAATACCTTGAGTTTTGTGATCCTCGAGTTTAGCGCCATACCTTTGGAATGAAGCAAGCGCAAAACTCGAGAGGGTACTGTACAATTCTCATATATTGGAGAAAAAGTTTTTTGGACTGTGGTTCCACAGCACGGGGTGTTCTCTTATCTTGTTCATCAAGTAGTAAGCAAACCAGCTTTGCCAGTCCATTTTACGAGTCTATTGTCTATCTTCCACTGCTCCTCACTCCTCAGCCTCTACTGACGTCTGGTTGTTTACATACAGCCGTGAGGTACCCACTTACCCACGCTCGTCCCCACAACAGTTTTCCATTAATACGGACACCCAACAACAATTTTTTTTTTTTTTTTTACATATACAAATACGATAATGTTTGCAATTTCTTTTATTTGTTTTGTATGTTTATTATTTCTTTTATTATTATTATTATTATTATTATCATTATTATTATTAGTAGTAGTATTAGTAGCAGTGGTATTGTTATTATTATTATCATTAAAATTCGTAGGCTAGTAGTAGTGTTCACAGGAATGATACCCCCCAGATCTTTGTGAATCTTTGAAAGAGTGCAATTTAGGTCCTAACAGAGGGGCGGCCGCCCCCAGGGATCCACCATTGGACGGGAAAGGGAGGAGAGGGAGGGAAGGGAATGGGGAGGAGGGGATGGGGCAGAAAAGGACAGGGAGAGGGAGGGAAAGATCTGTGTGGGACATGTAATTTTTTTTTTTTTTGTGTGTGTGTGTGTGTGGTCAATACTGCAACTTTCCAAGGGAGGAGGGAGGGGACAGGAAAGGGGGAAGAGGAGAGATCGGTGTCATGTGAGAGAGGAGGAAGTGAGGAGTGGGAAGGAAGGAAGGAAGGAAGGGTGGTGCGACAGCTGCAGTAGCCAGGGAGGAAAGGTAGGGAGGATATGGGGGAGTGAAGGGGAAGGGGAGGAGGGTAGGAAGGGAAGGAGTTCTCCTGAGTTTGAGCGAAAACGAAAGATTACTAATATAGGAAAGTCATGACGGGAACAGTGAAACATTATTCAAACTGTCCAACATATTAAGAGAAAATACATCAACTGCAACTGGTAATAGTTGTTTACTTTCCATGACCTCTTTAGTATTGTTTCTGTTGCCATTTTGGATCGTAGCTTTATTTTTAGTGGTCTGTTTTTCCTTCCTCATATCTTCCAAAATCTAGTTATTTCATCTACTTCTTTCCTCTATCTTTTCCTCCTCTTCAGTATTCATATTTCTCAATATAGTTTTCACCTTACTCCTCTCGTAACTCTCTCTGAGCCTTCACTGTTTTTTTTCTTCCTTGACACCAAACACTATAACACACTTTTTCTTTCCTGCCATGTCCCTCACCATTGTTTCTCTATTTTTTAGTACATTCACAACTTCTTTTTCTTTGTTCCTGTTGCTGTTGTTCTAGAATTTTCCTAAAGCTCGTTTTTTCCTTGTCTTTTTCACTTCTCCACTCCTTCAATTCATCATTGACCACATCCTTAATCTTTCCTCTACCTTTACACCCACACTCTGCTGATCATTTCCTATCTTCTTTGCTACCTCTCTTTATCATTTCTACCATCTTCTCTATGTCTTTGTTTGTCCCCATCACACTCCTCTCTCTTTCCATTTTCAAAATTTGTATCTCATGGTCTTTTTAAATTTTTCTATCTTCAGTTGAGCTATTTCTTTTTGGCTTTCTAGTGGCTCCTTAGGCAATTTAATTATTTCTTCCCTCGAATTCCCTACCATTTTCTATGTCTCTAAGTCTCTTTTCCTTGCCTCATTATTTCTCTTTTTTACTTCAGTAAGTGCCTGTGTGGGTGTGGGTGTGAGGGTGTGTGGGTGGGTGTGGAGTGTGTGTGGGTGTGTGGGAGTGGGGGAGGTTAAACAGGAACAAGGAATGTACAGTACCTGTGGCAATACATAGCTGACTGTGAGGAATCAAGGCAGAGGTAATCTTCATGAGTATTCTGGCCTCCTTGTCACTCTCAATGCTTCCACAGCACTCCCTCAACAAGGATAAGGATTCACAACTGGAATGAAAGGAAGAAATGTCTGTAAATATTTATCTTAAGACTAAACTTTCAGCAACTGCAAGGCATTAATATTTCTAATATATAAGTAGTGTATATGTAATATATGTGTGTGTTTGTGTGTATATTTAACTATTTGTATTTATCTAGTAGTATACAGGGCCTGAGTTACTTCTGTGTGGTCCTGTCTCCATATCTATATTTGTTCACGGTTTCCTTCAGACTCTGCATACACTTTGCCTCCATCACTTCCTCCAATTAATTCAAAGTATTTATACAGTGCAGTCTCCAGGATTGCGAGTTTCAAGTTTGCGATTCACCGAGTTTGTGATAGAGACCACAAAAAAATGATTTTAATTGAAAACTGAAATTGTGACATAACCCGAAAGGAAAAGGAAAAGGTTGCTAAATCCCGCGTTTTTTCACAACTTGTGTTAATCCTTGACTCCCATTCTCGCTCTTACCCACCCCCTGGGCCTTTCCATTGGCCGCGGGAAGCATGGTGAGTGGGATCCGGGCAGCCAGGCGCATGTGTGTGAGCAGCCCCGACCGCGCGCTGGGCCCGAGCAGCTGACGGGCGGCTGATGATTATGGTGGTGGTGATGAGTGTCGGCGGTGCGGCCCCCGCATTGGCACCACCCAAACAGCAATTTCACTGGGGCCTGCATGTGTGTGGCTGTGCCCATTGTGGGACCAGGTTCCTCAATTTGCCAATTCTCACTTTCCACATGTTGCGTGGGACCCCTTTCCTTTCTTCCATCTCTTCTTTTTCAAAAAGATGAGATGGAAGAGAAGAAAGGGGTCCCATGCAACATGTGGAAAACAAGAATCGGCAAATCGAGAAGCCCAAACCCACAACAAACACAGCCACACACACACACACACACACACGGGCCCTGACAAAAACACCGTTTAAGCGGCGCCGATGCAAAGGCCACGACGCCGACACTCATCACCACCATCACCATCATCAGCCGCCCGCCAGCTGCTCGGGCCCAGTGCGCGGCCGGGGCCGTCCGCACACATGCGCTTGGCCACCTGGATGGGTGGCCAAGCACAAGTTGTCGATGGTTTTCAATTTTCCCCATAAGAATAATGGTTCAAAGTTTGCGATTTCAACGTTTGTGACCCGCAACATCAACCTATTTATCGCAAACTTGGAGACAGTACTGTATTTCTATGGGGAAATCTGTAAATACATCTGAGCATACCTCCACTCCCACCAGTCCCCCCAAGCAAGATCCCATGCAGCTAACCTATCCATCTCAGGTCCCTTCTGGAAGGATCAATTGTCATGCCCCTGCCACAAGTTACATGGGTGTCTCTTTGGTCTCCTCCAATCAGGGTTATCTCATAAACAACCCTATGAGCAGGATCAATGTCCAGGAATCAGGCCATATGCCCACATAGCCAGAGTTGGTGTACATGACCTAAGCTGGTACCAGGCCTCAATTCAGTTTAATTGAATAGTTACTGGGTGGACACGAAGTCATTCCAGAGATAGCCCATGATCCTGTGAAGGCACTTTAGAACATATGAACGTAAGGAGTCTGCAAGAGGCCAGTTGGCCTATACAAGGCATCTCCTGTAATCCTAACCCCACCTTACCTCACTATCCATAACTTTATCCAACCTCTTCTTGAATGTATCTATGCTATCCAGGCAAATTAATGTTTATCATGTCGTGTATTCCCCAAGTGCACATGCGTGGTGGACAGGGCTGGGCCAGCCCACCCACCCACACTTTTATCTTCAACTAGACACTTCTTTTAAGCTTGGAATGGAAGCTGGCCCATCTTGCTGAGCAAAGAGAGCCATTTCTTTGGTATTCCCAGCGGTAATGCCTGAAAACCCATCTAGAATGGGCTGGGCCAGCCCATCAAGCCTTCACCCAGCCTGGTTGGAGTAAAGGTAGTGTGTGAGGACAGCAGCAGAGTAGGAGGGAAGGTATAGAAGGTGCAGGAACACTGTGTAAACAAACAGCTGCTCTACCCATGATGGGGTACTTTAACCCTTATACCCCGTGATAAAATGAGCAGGTGGTTTTAAGTTACGTACATAAAAAACAGGTAACTAATATTAGTAGGTGTTCCTTTCCTTACCTTAGTGTTGTCAAACTATTGTAACAAATACTGGGATGATTATATATCATTTGAAAGCTTAGAAGTTGCTCTTTGCTGTGGTATAATGATAAATGAACAAATGGAACGTATATATTCCACTAGATGGGGACCCTCCAGTATCACCTCACACTCATCATCTGATGTCATCCTTTTCAAGGTCAGTAAGAAGACAAAAAACAATTCTCACATATTATCATGTATCATATCATGTGCCTGAAATACTTATTTACTCATGGAAATACATATATATCTGCTATCTTGCCTAGAAATGGGTAAAAAAAAAAGGATAAAATACAGCACACTTCGTGACTGTGTACTCACCGCGGGAAAATCTGGAGCCAGACAACAAAATAAACAAATCCTTATAAAAGCTTGAACGTGATGGGCCAAGCATCCATGTTGAAAACATGAGGACCAATGATAGGGCTTGATGTATGACGCATAGCCTCAATCATAAACAAACTTGTGTCTTAAAAAGAGTGCGATATTTGAAGAGCCCCACGATCGTGGCACGACGGAGACTAACATAAAAGCCATGATCGTGCCTGACGGAGCATAAGGGTTAAATGTCAACTCATTACTAAACCAAGTATTACTAGTATATTGGTTGGTCATCAATGCATGCGTTCATAAGTCGCATACATAATAACTCAAGCACTACCTTTAGTACCACAACTGGCTAAATACACACCTAATCGTTCATCCCACCACCATATTCCATTTCTTTTTACTTACTATGTTCTTTCCATATGACATTTCATGTTTTTGAAAACCCTCTCAGCAGCCTCCAGTAACTTCACACGTATCCTTCTATTTACAACAACATCCTGAAAAACAAGTGCAGTGTGAGTAGTAGGAAAAAGTAATTTGTGTTTACAGGGGTATACATGTTATCACCATTACCATTGTTATTGGTGGAATGATACATAAACAGGAAAACATGAGGCATATACTAGATGCCAAACATCCTTTACACAGCAACTCCTGTGAACTCATTATTTAAACATCTCCTTTTCACCATATACTCCAGTCAAGTCTATAAATATCCAGTCCTTCCTTTCACGTTCAGTCTCAAAGTACATTAATACCATATCAAATTCAGCTGCTTCATGACCAATTCAAAGGGTTAAGTTATAAGGGAGATAAAAAAATGTAACAGGTTAGAGAACTTGATTTGTTATAGCATTCATTCAAGACTAACTGAGTCCCAAGGGGGCACTGGTCTGATACAGAGTCAACTTTGGTGTAGAACATCTCTTTCTCTTCAGTTTCACACATCTCAGTAGGAGTGTAAGTTTCAACAAGAGGCAAGAAGCCCAGCATGAGCTTCAGCCTCACTCGCATTATAAGCTCAAGTGAAGTAACCTCAACCACAAACATCTGCAATGGCTAGAAATGCCTATAGCTATCCTCCTAAAATGGGTACGATTGTTCATGCTGGACCAGTTGTATGTGTAGCCTCACTAATGATTTCACCACTGATGGGCCTCCTCATCTTACAGCATCCCACTTTATCCACCTTCAGCTTTCTGAATTCATTTGCTAGGTAAGGCAAGTGGTGGCCCTCAGAGAGACTTAGGACATTCTAGAAGCCACCACACAAAGTAAGCCCTCCAAAGGTTAATCCTGCACCTGGTTGTGTGGGTGGGCAAGTGGACAATAGACTTGACAACTTGATTATGCTGAGTTGTCAGGTGGAGAAATGAAGCTTTTTAGGGATTAAAGGATGTCCAGTTCTTTCAGCCCCATTCAGAAAAGAGAGTAAGGTCAGAAGTAAATGCAATGTATTGTCTAGCCTTAGGTTAGGTAGCCTCTGGTTAAAAAGTTAAAAGTAATGCTGAGAAGAGTCATTGGCATATAAGAGAAGATATATTGTTTACCTGTATGGGTAAAATTCTACAAGTGTGCTAGTCTCACATGGGCAGATGAAACATTTTTTTTTTTCAGTTTTCAGTGTTATGAAATAATGTGATAATTGTTTCTGCCACAAATCATAAATGACTGACTTTTCAATGGCTGCTGCACCCGCCGCTGCCTGCCGCCGCAGCCACAAAACAACTTACAGAGAGAGGTTCAATATGCATACTGTCTATTCCATAACTGGGCGTTATCGCGATAAGTTATCACGATACTTTATCGCTGATAACAAAATCGGGTTATCGGCCATCCGCTACTTATTTAAATATATATCAGTATCTTCGTTACTTTTGTAACCAAACTAGCGATAATCGCTACTTTTTTCGCCTCAGAAAAAAAAAGGTGTCTCCTCCCTACTGCACATGCGTGGCCCGGGCGCCCGGTGTTGTATGAAAAAATTTGGGGTATGAAATATCTTCGGTGAAGAGATTTCATACTTAGATCATCAACATTAAAACACTATATAGATTATTTTCTGTATGTTAGGCTCAAAAATCAATATGTCAAAGAGAAAAATCATTTAACTTTGTCCCAAAAATGATTATTCTCTGCCTCAAATTTGATATTCCATATTTGTTTGTGAGCATGCCTTGGTATTGAAGGCACCCGGTGTTGTGTTATTTGGTGTCCAATCATCAAAAGCTGCCGCTTTTGTTTACAAACACTGGTCTCTCGTGAACTACGCATTTTCAGACCAATAAGCGTAGCCCTGTACAGTCTCACAAAGGTTTTTAACACATTAAGAGTAGTTGCTGGAAGGCTGAATCAGACATACAGTACCACCATCCTCGCTGTTTCGAGAACGACACTCTGTACATATAAATACAATCCGTACACAGTGTCATTCTGTAATGTGTATATTATAATGTACATGTGTATGTATGACTGTACGTGTGGCGACACCCGGTCGGTGTCGCACAACAGGATGTCTAACAACACGTCGTGCTTTTGGCCGTGGGAAGCTGTGATGAACTGACACTAGGATCAGCAAATGATGACTTTCATCAACAGTCATAGAAACAGCGAGGATGGTGGTAGTGGTACTGTATGTCTGATTCAGCCTTCCAGCAACTCTTAATTATGGTTAAAAAGCTTTGTGAGACTGTACAGGTCAACGCTTGCTGGTCTGAGCATGTGCAGTTCACGAGAGACCAGCGTTTGTAAACAAAAGCGTTGACGGTGGGGACGCCAAATAACACAACACCGGTTCAGGCGTTTCTAGTAATACCATCCATATGTACAGGTCAACGTGTGGTTTTCAGGTTTTGTAAGTTTTCTAAAATACAGATAATAAAAATTTGAAGTCATCTATGTTTTTTATTTGAAATATCAATATAGTACAGGTAACTCTCGATTTACGCGAGTTTGGTTTACACGTTTTTAAAATAACACGGGGTCCAAAATCCATATAAATGTTTAATTTACACGTTTTTTCACTTATACGCGATATTTTATGGAGTGGCCACCAGATGCCTCATGCAACTGGACTCACACGGCGCCGCGGCCACACAGCTGAGCTCAGTTCTTCCCGCGCGCCACTTGAACAACAATACAGTACCCACGCTGCCACGCTACTCAACAGTCAACAATATGGGTGGGCAGATACCGGTACCAGTACCGGTACTAACGGTACCAGCTATACGGTATGGTACTGGTACCAGACTGCTCGATACCGGTAGCAGACTGCTAGGTACCGGTACCAATACTAGCTAGTTGCTCATGGTTTCCCTCATTTTTTCCTCACACGAGTGAGGCTGAGACTGAGTGCCTGAGTGGATATCTCGGTGATATGGATATTCTCTCTCTCTCTCTCTCTCTCTCTCTCTCTCTCCACTGAATGGAGTGAATATTTATTTTTCGATAGAAACCTACCTCTTGCTTGATTTACATTGTTTTTGATTTATGCTACCTCGTCAAGGACACAATACTCGCGTAAATCGAGAGTTACCTGTATCGTTTTCGCCTATTGGACTTATTGCTAGCTAGTATCGAAATTGTGGATTAATATCGGGTATTGGTTATCGGTTATCTCCTATATTTGTGTTTCCAGTTACTGAATATCGGTTATCACCGATAAGGTTTTCCATTATCAGTTATCAGATATCAGGAATAAGGTTTTCTGTTATCGTGCCCAGCTATGGTCTATTCATATCACTCACTGCTCACACTCGGAAGTGGACACACTAATTGAACAAAACCAGGTAAATTAATGTTTTTTCCTGCTGTGTAATCCCCTCGTACGCATGCGTGGTGGACAGCAGCGTGACTTGTTTTTGCAAGGAGGTGTTTCTCGCAACACAGGCCCACGAATTGGACCACACACGCCGCCGCCATGTCCCGTCCCGCGCTTTGTATTTCCGCCGCCCCAAACCACAACCCAAATAAATTTAACCAAACCTAACTTAACCTAACCTACCTAACAGGAGGGGGGCTTCACCCTCCTCGACCTCCTTAAGGGAGGCGATGCAAGCACTTTTGATGAAAAATATCACTTTGTGTGACAGTTATTATTTTAGGGTTTTGACGTTTCTAAAGCCGGTGTCACACTGGACAAATCTACCCAGCAACGGACAGAATGTCCATTGCTGGGTATTTGTCCGTTGAGATTTTGTGGTCCGTTTAATCCAAAGTCCGTTAAATCGAGGGCCGTGTATGTATTATGAAATAGTCTGCGTGAGTGATGATTTTTTCTCATTATTCTCGCTTAGAGGGGCCTTTAAGAAACATGGTCCCCGCAGCTACCAGGTTAATGAACAGAATGAGAATGAGAATCTGCAGGCCTGGGTTTGAATCTCTGACTGAGCAGTCAACACCCGGCCTACCCAGCTGCTCACCCTTCCTTTCTAATTAACACCCGGCCTACCCAGCTGCTCACCCTTCCTTTCTAATTAACACCCGGCCTACCCAGCTGCTCACCCTTCCTTTCTAATTAACACCTGGCCTACCCAGCTGCTCACCCTTCCTTTCTAATTAAAACCCAGGGCACGTCACTTCACTTATTTGCTGTCCCCACCCAGATGGTCCCCTCGAGCAAGCTCCCACGCAGCTGCTCTCTCCATCCTAAGTCCATCCTGGCAGGATCACTCTACCTGCTCCTGCTATGAGCTACATGAGCATCCCCTTGGTCTCTTCCACTCAGGATTGTCTCTTACAGAAACAACTCTATGAGCAGGATTGACATCTGGGAGGCGTGCTGCCTGCCCATATAGGCGGAGATGGTGTTCATAGACTAAGCTGAAAACAGGCCTTGATTCAGTTTCATCATGTGGTTGCTGGTTTGACATTTAAGTCATTCCAGTGATACCCAATGATCCTGTGATGGCACATGATACCAAAGGCATTGACACACCTTGCCAAGTCACTATTCAGTGTTCATGCCTCACAGCCATAAGGTAAGACAGGGATAACAAGCGACATAAGGGGGCGTTAACCCCTTTGGGTCCAAAAATGGCCTATTCCAAAATGTGCAGAAATCTATTCAAAATCTAGAATCACCACCAGAATATTTATTTCCAACAAAAAACAATCTTGACACATTTAAAGTCCATATAAAGGTCACAAAGGTCACGTGGTGTAACCCAGAATATGGCATAGCAGCCGGACGCACCCCATACACACGTATTATAGTACATAATCTTTTTCCCTGGACATGGGTAGCAATGGGTTTGACTTTACTCAGCCTTGAAGCATGATGGTATAGCATATGGTGGTACCGTTTATTTTTTTACCACCCTCTCAGCACGAGTGAGGCGAAGCAAAGTGATCAATGGCCTTTGTGCCTTTGAAGCAAGTAGGGCACGTTCAGCTACACTGCCTCCTCCTCTCCCAGATTGCTTGCCTATTTGCCCTGCAGGATGGACACAGAACTAACAATTAAAGAATGTGAGAAACATCAGGATCAAGAAAATTGAAGAAAGAAGGAGGAATGCAATGTGTCTGGCACCTGCACTTTGGTGTCACCCCCTCCTCCTCCTCCTACCTCACTGCCTGGGCCCTCCACAACACAGTTGACAACTTCCACACCCATGCAACAAGCCTCTGCTAGGATGATGAACATCAGTAGAGACCTTGAAGACATCAAAGATACTATGGTCGGTTCCATGAGAACTAGCATAGATTTTCCTTCAGGGGTGGACTCGCGGACATGGCGTCATTGCTTGAGTGACAGTCTCCGCGCCACTCATTGGCTGTTGTTTAGTAGATCTGAGGTGGGTCAATTTCATTTGCCATGTCATAGCCTACTCTCTATCGCTCTCTGTTACCTCTTAAAATCAACACTTTTGGTATATATATGTAGTTATTCTTATAATCGCTCTTCCTTATGGCTATTTATTAGTTTATCACCCACAAATATTAGAAACACTTCAGGAATAATGACAGGACGATGAAAGAAATGAGAAGGTTCTTGCCTTAGGCCAATGTTTACGTTATGACTCTAGCATCACTACACATTATGTTAGTACTAGGCCAGGCCTAAAAATATACCAAGAAATCTTACAATAAATGAGTTCATTAGACTGTAACCTAGCACTTTGTAGTAGTAAAAAGTAGTAAAAAAGCTTTAGCATCAACAGTCGCTTCATTCACTGGACATTGTCCGTTTACATACAGTTCTGACTTAGTTTTGTCATGAATGTTGTTTCAGATTAATTTATAATAGTTCAAAAGGCACATACTTATCAATAAAGATATTATTGCATTAGTTTTCATCAGTGCAATCTGTTGCCTTAAAGCTCACAAATGATTTTGGTAGGAATACAAAGTCAATTTTATGTGCATCAGAACAAGTTAAGAAGTGGCCAATGAGCGCACAGTACCCATGCAATGATACCAAGTCTGCGAGTCCACCCCTGAAGGAAAATCTATGCCAGTTCTCGTGCAATCAACTACAGTACCCTCTCGAGTTTCGCGCTATCTGAGTTTCGCGATCCTCGAGTTTAGCGCATAGTCCTAAATTCTTACCATCTCAACTTTCGTGCATTACCACCCCGAGTTTCGCGGTGCTTTGACATGTAAGGGTTGTGTCTACCTACCGTCAGCGTCATGCGTGCTGCCTTAAAAGGTGGTGTCCAACCATTGGGGCTATGGGAAACCGCGGTTGCCTGTATGCCCAACCGGGAGCGAGTTAATTGTTGGTTGTCCGTATACATGGAAAATGGTTGTGAGTACAAGGGTGGGTAAGTGGATACCTCATGGCTGTGTGTAAACAAACAGACGACGGTAGTGGCTGAGGAGCAGTGGAAGATGGCCCACCAATAGACTCGTAAAATGGACTGGCAGAGCTGGTTTGCTTACTACTTGATTAACAAGATAAGACAACACCCCCTGCTGTGGAACCAGAGTCCAAAAAACTTTCTCCAGTCTCTGAAAACTGTAGAACTCTCTGCCCTTACTTTAGCAGATGACACCACGTGGATCACAAACGTGTTTTCAGAACTGCCAGCCAATATTGTAAGGCAGCCGCCTTCAATTGCAGCTTCAAAATGACCTGTTCTCATTTCCCATTTGTTGCCTATTACCAAGGTATGTATTTTGAGATAACAAGGGAGTAAAGTCGAAAAAGTTTTTTTTTCCCACTGGCCGGAACCAATAAGCGCTTTTACGCGGATTTCAATACCTCGAGTTTCGCGATCCTCAAGTTTAGCGCCATACCTTCAGAATGAAGCAAGCGTGAAACTCGAGAGGGTACTGTAAAATGAATGGGAGTATACATATGTTGACAGAGAAGAGTGCATCACAGAGGGAAGAGAAGGCACCCACTGCTGGCTTAACCCTTTCATTGCTAAACGCTCGCAGTGAGCGTTAGGCTTATTTGCTGGTGGTGCTAAACGCTCGCTGCGAGTTCCAGCCACACTCAAATCCCCCGCGTATGAGAATGTTCCAACACTATTTTTCACAACACAGGATTGTCAATTGAGTAGGTTCTTCACTAAATTTGGTGGAAAATCATATCAGCCCAGTGTGGCAAATCAACGGATAAGTAACTTGTGGATGTTCTTGTCCAATACAGCAGCATTTTTGCATAGCTTCACCTATCACCTGACTGATTCTTTGACCAAATAGTTGTAAATATTGCAGTTGGCAATACAACCTTGCCAGAATCTCAAGGAAAGATGTCCGCAGTTCCCTCAATATGGCTGATCATCCCGCACACACTGACGTAAGTGTTCACATTCATCACTCCCTGAACGTGTATGTATGTTTGCAGGAGAGGCATACATAACCGACTCCTATAGATCTGGGCCTTCTCTTTCCAATGGTGTTTTTGGTTTTTAGTTGTGATGAATAGTTTTTGAGATACAGAGGTTAAAAGAGACCCCCCATTGGGCTGCCTGACTGCGCCTAAGGAGATAGTTGCGTCCCATCCCACGAACAAAGAAAGGATTAACCCTTAACCCCTTCGCGCCGGATGTTCAAA
>NC_066520.1:2699503-2789503 GCF_024679095.1 Eriocheir sinensis
AGAAGGGGAAATGAGAAGGGAGTGGGGAGGGAGTGGCAGAAGGGAGTCCTGGCAGATTAGGGCTTTGGTCAGGACATAACCTGACTCACTTCTGCCCCTCCCTCCACACACCCTTCCCATTTCCCCTTCTGTGTGTGTGAATGTGTGTGTGTGTGCGAGTGAGTGTGTGTGTGTGTGTGTGTGTGTGTGTGTGTGTGTGTTCATATAATCTAATGGGGAAGGAGAAAGGGAGGAAGAGTGATAGAGTGAGAGATAAGACTAAAGATAAGAGGGTGTGAGAAAGGAGGAAACAAGGGAAATGAGTGGAGGAAATGGGACGGGAAAAGAAGAGAGAGGTAGGGAGGGTCAGGTAAAGGGTGTGAGTGGGAGGGGAAGAGATTAAAAGAGAGAGGTAGGGAGGGTCAGGTAAAGGTGAGGAAAGAGGGGGAGAGAAAGGGTGTGAGTGGGAGGGAAAGAGATTAAAAGAGAAAAACTGGGAGGGAGGTGAAAGGAAAAGAAGAAAGAAATGAGAAGGAAGGAGAAAAATACGGGGACGGAGAGGGAAAAGAAAGAAAGGAAGTGGGGGAGGAGTGAACCAGGGAACAGGCTAACGGTGCAATAGGCCGCGATGAAAAAATAAAAATAAAATTGGTGGGTGACGTAGGTGCTTATTTAGATGTGTTCCTAATTACGTTGATTTATATCGTTTTCATTTTGTAGGCTAGAAAATGCTTATTTTACTGCAAAATCCTGCGATATAGCAAAAAATCCGTGATATGATAAATTTAAATATCCGCGATACAGCAAGACCGCGATAAGTGAACCGCGATATGGCAAGGGATTAGTGTACTGGAATAATGTGACGATATTTTCTTCATGTTTTTGTTTTCACCAGTAAGACAGAACATTCAAATGTTTGAATAAGTAAATGAGATAGAGACACTTCAATCTTTAAATGGCCATAACTCAAAACATGAATTTTTACCTTCAAATATTCCTATAAAATCAACAATGACCATATTTACTTGGGAATACCTGTATGTATTGTTTTTGACAAGGAATATCTATGACCATTTCTTTTTTTGTGTGAATTGTGAAGCAGAAAAAGACACTAGGGGGGAGAAAGGTGAAAAATGGCAAGGTTACATTTTTGCACAACATGATGCAGAAACATTCTATGATGTATGAAAATTTTTTTTGTCAAAATGGTGAAGCATATGGAAAACAAATGACCTTCCACAGCCCAAGCAACTTGCTTTTAGGATAATTAGTGTAGCCTCTGGAACATTTTAAGTCAAGAAACTGCAAATGATGTCATAATTTGGGAGAGGAGGAGGCAGTGTAGCTGAACATGACCACATGACCTAGGATATTCTTGTTCAATGGCAAACAAGGTGATAATAACCCAATGTAGTCTGAAAAGTTTCAAATCTTAGTTCCTATTACTTTTTTTAAATGCATTTTTTTCTGGTTGTCGGGCCAAAGGGGTTAGGCTCCCCTTAAAGATTTGACTCTTTGTTCATCTGCATAGATTTCAACAACACCATGTACTCTTGTTGAGTGAGTCCATAACACCGTGGGCCAGGTTAATCCGTCAAGTGACTTCCTGGTAAGACTCACTATTGTTATACAGTGCGCTACCAAGATATGTGAAACTTTTGGTGACCTCCACATCCTGACCATATGTATGAACTGACTGAACTGTGTCATCCAGAAAGCCTCCAAACAGCTGGACCTTTATTTTGACCCAGGAGACCTTCAGTCCCCGAGGCTTCTCCTTCTCATGCAGCACCTCGAGAAGCAATTCCATGAGAAGTACAGTATCATAAAGTCAGTGACTTTGATGTCACCAACAGATGCTCTGCAACGATTTTGTTCAGCAACTTTGTGATCTTTCAGACATCTATTGCCTATTCTTTGATAAAACTCAGCTCTCCCTTACATCTACACCATACATACTTAGTCTGTCCTTAACAAAAAATCACAACTGGAAACTTCATATCTCATTTTGCTAAATCAGCTTCATGAAGGTTAGGGTTGTCTGGTCTCCACTAATTTATTCTCTCTCCCAGATTCTATGTATATACAAGCACTTTGCCTGCCCTCATATGGAGTATGCTTCTCATGTGTGGGGGGTTTTAACAGACACTCTCCTTTGGATTGAGCAGAGTCAAAGGCATTTTGTCTCTTCAGTTCCCTTCCTCTTACTGCTGCAATGTTGCCTCTCTATCTTTTAATGAAATTTTCATGTTAACTGATCTTCTGAACTGCTACCTGTATACCTTCAACTCTCCTGCACACAACTTTCTACTCTAGTTCATCGCTATGCCGTCCAAATTCCTTATGCAAGAATTAACCAGCATATTATTCCTTTTGCTGGTGAAATTAAAGAACAGCCTTTGTTTTTCTGTGTTTTCTCCTGTCTACAACTGAACACTTTCCACAGGGTGTCAAGACACCTCTCCTACCAAATTTAACCCTCTCTTTCAGGTACTCTCACTGTCCTTTATCAGGACCTTACTCTAGCTTTTAATTTATGCCCTTGAGCTGCCTCTTTTATTATATGAAAATAAAAGCTTTTTTTATATGTTTTGACACATGGTACTGGTAGACTTTCTTGGTTGGGCCTGATGGTCGGCCCCAGCCTGTTGTGGTGGAGGCAAATGTTTATAGTGGCACCACCTTGCTTGGCTCATGCTGCCCCCACAGCTCATCTTTGATTCTCTCTTTTAGAGAAAAAAACTAGAGTCTGGTTTGATGGGTGGGTAGTCTTAGACCACTCAGCAGTGACTGAAATATCCCAGCTTGTGGCGGTGGGTGGGATGTGAACTTGCATCCTCCTGGACACAGAGCTGGTATACTAACCAATCAGCCACTGCCTCTCCATGTACTTTAAATAGAGATGGAAGATTATCCAGCAGCAGTTTTAAGCAGAGGTAGAGGAGGAGTATAGAAAGAAAGAAGTATAACATATGAAGAAGTAAATCAGGCAATAAAAAGATTAAAAAATGAAAAGGCAGCAGGAATCGATTGAATCACAGCAGAAATGTTGAAGTGTGGAGATAAGAACATAAGAACATAGGGAAACTGCAAGAGGCCGGGTGGCCTACACAGGGCAGCTCCAGAATCCCCCCCACTACTCACGGTGGGTGAGGTGTAGTTACAGGGGTTACAGGTAGAGGCTTGATCCTCGTTATACCGGCGGTACTAGGCATGCATCCAGTACCCCGTCACCTTACTGCACCCACACCTCACTGCCACCTGTCGTCCTCGTCCATGTAGCTATCCAGTCTACTCTTAAAACAAGCTATCGTCCCTGCACTAACTATGTGATTGCTGAGTCTATTCCATTCCCCCACCACCCTATTACTAAACCAATGCTTGCCTATATCTCTCCTAAATCTACACTTTTCTAATTTAAATCCATTACTGCGAGTTCTATCCTGCTGGCTAATTCTCAGTACTTTACTTATATCGCCTTTGTTGTAACCCTTGACCCATTTGAATACTTCTATCAGATCTCCCCGCACTCTTCGTCTCTCTAGTGAATGTAAGTTTAGATGTTTCAGCCTATTTTGATATGGGAGGTTCCTCAGCCCCTGAATCATCTTGGTCATCCTCCTCTGAACTGATTCTAGCAAGTTGATGTCCATTCTGTAGTGTGGGCACCAAAACTGGACAGCATAATCTAAGTGTGGCCTAACTATCGCTAAATAGAGTCTGAGGATGACCTCTGCACTCCTGATGGTTACCGTCCTGTTAATAAAGCCTAATACCCTGTTAGCCCTATTCCTCGCACTAATACATTGCTTCCTTAGTTTTAGGTCAGAGTTCACTAACACTCCCAAATCCCTTTCACACTCAGACCTGCCTATCGCTGTGGAGTCTAAACTATACCCGTGTAATGGGTTGCGAGTTCCTACACTAAGTACGCTACACTTGGTGATGTTAAAATTCATCTGCCATTTCTCTGACCAAGCTGACAGTTTGTTGAGATCCTCCTGCAGTGCTCTAGCATCCTCCCCTGTCCTAATAGTGCGTCTTATTTTGGTGTCATCTGCAAATTTACCTATGTCACTAGTTATCCCATTGTCTATGTCATTGATGTAGATAATGAATAGAAGCGGGCCTAAAACTGAACCTTGAGGAACCCCACTGGTAACATTACCCCATTCGGATTTTTTACCGTTAATGGTAACCCTCTGTTTCCTGTCGCTAATCCACGCCTTAATCCAATCAAATACCTTCCCTCTTATCCCATGAGCCCTGATGTAGTCGTTAAATGGATGGTCAAGATATGTGAAGTAGCATGGGATGGGGGGGGGGGGTGCCAGCAGACTGGACGAAAGCCATCATTGTCCCAGTTTACAAGGGGAAGGGCAGGAGAGGTGAATGTGGGAGCTATAGAGGTATAAGTCTCCTGAGTATACCCAGAAAGGTATATGGAAAAGTCATAATAGAGAGGGTGCAAAGACTTACAGAAGAGAAAATCAGTGAAAAACAAGGAGATTTCAGGAAGGGAAGGGGATGTGTGGATCAGATATTTTCCTTCAGGATGGTAGTAGAAAAAATAATAGCAAAAGGAAAGAAACTATACGCTGCCTTCATGGATTTGGAAAAAGCTTATGACAGAGTCGATTGGATTGCATTGTGGGATGTTTTAAAGATTTATGGTGTGGGAGGAAAACTGCTTAGTGCAATAAAGTCTTTCTATGAGGATGCATCTGCATGTGTCAAAATTACTGGAGAAACAAGTGAACATTTTGAGATAAAAGTGGGCTTAAGACAAGGGTGCATCATGTCACCATGGTTATTCAATATCTATATGGATGGTGTTATTAGAGAAATGAAGGACAAAGTTGAAGAAGTTGGAGTAAGATTGTTCGAAGAGGGAAGGAAGTGGGTACTGAATTCAATACTGTTTGCTGATGACACGGTGCTCATTGCAGAAAATGAAAGTGACCTACAAAATTTGATCAGTGTTTTTGATAGTGTCTGTAATAGGAGAAAGCTGAAAGTAAATGTCAACAAAAGTAAAGTGATGGTTTGTGAGCGAAGTAGAAGTGAGGTTGTAGATTTTGTATGCCCATATAGAGTGGGAATTGCATGTGAAAAAGAATGCAAAATAATTTTGAATGGTGAAGAAATGGAGGAGGTCATTGAGTTTAACCCTTTGGCTGCGGTACTCGACTATAGTCGCCGGGAGTGATTGCGCCAGGTTGCGAAAGTCGACTATAGTCACCATCGGTATAAAAATGTTTACCATTTAGATTATTGATCCGTTTTCCTCTAAAAGTACACACAGAAAGCCACAGGTCGATAGCTACAACTGTCTGCCGACGGCATAGGGAACAGTAAACAAACAATGCTACAGCTGATCGGCGCCCACGTGTGTGATGAAGTTCTTCTATCACAACTTCCTTGTATTTCTGCTCATAACAGAGGTAAGTTTTATCAATTATATTATTGCATTTGTGTCATAAACAATGCCTGATTGTTATATAAGCAAATATGATTCAAACAAACGAAGATGTATTAGTGTGACCTTGAATAAAGACGTAAGGTTTTTAACTGGGCATTTAACTCTATGAAAAGGGCCATTTTACTTAAACAATATGTGCGCACACACAGATACTTATGTATAATGCATGTATACATGTCTCATTCTCTTTTTCACTCTCCTTCTCTCTCATTTTACAAAACCTAGGCTAGACAAGTCTCTTTTTATATTGTAAGTCTCTTTTATATTATTTATGTCCTAGGCTAGACTGGGCTGATTATAATTGTTGTCTCTTTCTTGTATGCATGTTCCTTGGGCTAGACTAGGATGGTGATAACTATTGTCTCTTGCATATATGTACAATGTCCTTTTTTATTACACATATACATATATTTGTTTTCAAGATTACCATGGAGTAAGCAAGGAAGATGACTAAATTTCTGAAGACAGATGAAAAAATTCAAAGAACACTTGAAGAACTAAGAGAATCAGACAGTGAAAATGAAGATGAAATGTCTGAGGAAAAAACTGATGACTGGCTGCATGAGGCTGAGGATGACTTCAATGATAATAGTGTGGAGTTAGAAGAGGAGGATACTGCTGCTCCCTCCACCAAGATTCCTTCAAGTAAGGAGCATGTAAACATGATTTGGCATAAAGTGTTACTTCAGAGAGCCCCACTGAATTACAGAACATGATATATTTCACAGATAATCATGGAAGGGAAGGTATTGAAAATCTCTCACCCTATCAGTGTTTATAAAACTGTTTCCTGAAGAAATTTTTGAGCTATATTTTTCTATATTTGGTACATTGTTGCAATTTATATGTCTGATGAATTGAATTTTATAGGATATAATTTCAGAATATTTTTTTCATATAATAAATGCTACATGGTAAGAAATTTGTTTGATTTTCCGTCTTTCCTCCAAGGAAATTTTACATAAATTGTGCCAACTTTATATCAATAAAAAAAGGTTTTGCACTGAGTTAAGTGTCACAATATGGCAGCAACACCAATTTACAAGCCTTTTCTTAAGTCTAAGTCCCCAAACAATGAAGTGAATGAAGTATTTTACATTTTAGCATGATATATTTTATCATTTTTTTGGCCAGTTTTGTAACAATTTTGGACTTTTTTCAAAACTTTACACATTTTCTAAGAAAAATAAATGTCATTTATGAAAAAGGTAAGGTCTTTTCTCGATGTAAAAATCATATAAAGCCAATTGGTTCATTTTCTTTTTTTTGAGGGTATATGACGCAACCTTGAAAAAACCCAAAAATGCCCTTCCGCAGCCAAAGGGTTAAGTACCTTGGATCAGATATGTGTAAGCATGGTGGTATGGAGGGAGAGATAAGAAAAAGGGCATTGCAAGGAAGAAGGGTGGTAGGGTCTCTGGGACGAATCATGAATGGCAGAAGTGTGAGCATGGAGGTAAAGAGGGATTTGAGAAATACAATAATAGTGCCAACCCTCACATATGCAAGTGAAACATGGGCCTGGAATGAAAGTCAGAGGTCTAGAGTGCAGGCAGTGGAAATGAGTTATTTGAGGAGTGCTTGTGGTGTGAGTAGAATGGATGGAATGAGTAATGAAAGTGTGTACGAGCATTTTGAAATGTGTCACAGGGGTGAAGGGAAGAAGTGTGGAGTGGTGGAAGAAGTGAAGCGACAGACTTTAAAGTGGTTTGGCCACATGGAGCGAATGGAGGAGAGTAAGATGACCAGAAGGGTGTATGTGAGTGAGATAGAGGGAGGGAATGCTAGAGGATGACCTCCAGTGAAATGGAGGCATAGGGTGCAAGAGTACGTTAGGGAGAGGGGGGAAAGATCTTTGAGAAACTTTGAGCAGGCAAGGAGGGAGTGTCTGGATAGAGAAAGTTGGAAGCTCTTCTGCCATGGCCATCCCCTGGTGGGAGCTCCTAGGAGCAGGCGTCAATGAAATGATGATGAAGATTATCTAGTAAAAAACTCAGTCAATCAATCAATGGGAGTATACACTGGGGGCATGTTGCCTTACCCTCCCTACAATGCCAAGCAATGCAAGTCTCCATGAATGCCCCCTTCTAATCCTGAGTACCTCCCGGTGGTATCTATTGACTTGCTCAAGCCATGAACTCTGTGGGCACCCCTTTGGCCTCCTCCACTCAGGACTCTTACAGAAATATCCCAATGAGCAGGGTCAGCTTCTGGGTAGCATGCCACATGACTGTACAGCCAGAGTTGTCGTTGACGGACTATGTGGGAAATATATGTCAAATCAGTCTCACAGAGTAGTCACCAGTTTGACACAAAGCCATTCCAGCGATATCCCATGATCCTGTGCAGACACTTATTAACAAAGGCATCAATCTGCCTCTCAAAGTCCTTATATATTGTCCATGTCTCACAGCCAAAGATTAAGACAGGGAGCACAAGGGACAGTCCTTCTACACAGATATAAAAAATGCCATACTCTTGCTGAGCAAGTCCATAACACAGTGGGCCAAGCCAATCTGTCGTAAGACTTCCTGGTGAGACTCACCATTGTTGTGAACTATAATACCAAGCTATGTAAAATTTTCAAAGATCTAAAAAGAAAATAAATAAATAGAGAAAAGGAAAAAAAAATAAAAAAGGGCTGCATTAAACCTTGTTTTCTTGGCCTTGTCATACATTCATACACACAAGGATATAAGGGGAATAGAAAAGGCCATATGGCCTACACAAGGCAGCTACTGAGATGGGCTGTTCACCAAATTCCCTTCCTGTCCATAAGTGAATTTAATCTCTGTTTAGAGGTTTCAACTGTGTTTCCCTCAACTACATACCTACTCAGTTTGTTCCACTTGTCCGCCACTCTGTTCATGAATCAGATTTTGCCTATTATTTTCTGAACTGAACTGCACGTTTCCACAGCAGTTTTTAATATAAGCAAATCATTTAAATCACTCTTGATACTGGCTGATGATAACAATGGAAGACTACTATTGTACTTTATATTAGTTTACCTTATAACTTAAAGGTGGCAGGTGAGCAGTAATAGCTTTGAGGACATTAAGCTCTGAGGTGAACTTGAAATGTGAGAGAATCTGAATGGCTGGACCAACTTGACTTTCATACCACTCAGTTGGATCTTCACAAATGTGTGTGGCTCTGTAAAATATAAAGTGGCTTAAAGTAATGTCAGTACTCAAGAGTTATATTTACAATGGTGCAAATGGTGAAGCTGAACCAAGGATCCTATGAAATAAGGGTCTCCCAAAACTAAAGGAAAATATTATTCATATTATAGGAGTAATAATAAGTGATAATAATAATATTAAAAATAATAATAATGAAAATAATAATAATAACAATAAAACTACTGAGGTGAGGCAGCACCAGAGTTTCCTTATGTGAAGTGCATAAGGCCAAGGAGTTAAGAGCCAAAGCATGGAGGAAAATGAGGAGAAACATGACACAAAGAAACAAAGAATATAAACTGTCAAGAAACAATTTTACAGTGGCCCATCCATATGCACTGTTGTATTATGCATGGTTTCTGTTATACACAATTCAGAATTAAAAAAAGTTAATTACAAAATTATAAGGAAAAAATGAAGATACATACATATGTATTCTACATCGTTGCGAATGTGCATGTTTGTATGTGGGTTTGTTTGAGTGTGTATTATTTGAGTGTTTGCGTGTTATGTAATAGTTGCTCATTTGACTTGTGAGGGTTAGTGCTCGCTTGACTGGGGCACCAAGGCTTGCACAAGATGGCGCAATCGAGGAGCGGGCATATATAAGAGAGTTGGGAGCGCTACCCTCAGGCAGTTGAAAGCTGGATGTCGAGGACCTGTGCCCATGCCCTGGACTGTGAGGAGCTGTGTGCATGTGTCTGGACCAAGGAGTCTAGAGAAGGAGGGGCAATGGTGTCCGCTAGATGGATGATGTGGACTAGTTATCCAAATTGCACCTAGATGGCAGCACCAAGTCTGACAGTGTGAGGAGATCAAGCTTGTTAGAGGCAAAGTTGAGGGGTGGAAAGGCACCTGGCACCTGTAACATCGGTGCAGAGCTGCTCAAAGCTGGAGGTGAAACCATGATCCGCTAGTTGCATGTGGTCTTGACTGCCGTATGGCAGTCCGGTACCATTCCTCCTGACTGGAAGAGGGGGTTGGTCGTCCCTATCTGGAAAGGGAAAGAGGACCGATAGGGCTGCAACAACTACCGTGGTATTACACTACTCAGTGTGTCAGGCAAGGTGCTTGCCCACCTATTGCTGATGCATATTTGCAGCCAGCTGCTGAAGATGCTGAGACCTGAACAGTCCGGGTTCACGTCTGTTAAGTCGACAACTGACCGTATCCTAGTGCTTCACAAACTGGTGGAGTGCCGATGTGAGTTTCGACAAAGGATGCTTGCAGCCTATGTCGATCTCAAGAAGGCATTTGATTCAGTGCATGGCAAGGCACTGCAGGATCTTTTGTGACTCCGTGGGATTCCTGCAATGATTATTGGTTTGCTGACTGACCTGTATTCTGGGACAGAGAGTGCTGTGAAGTGTGGGAGGGGCTTGTCCAGCTTCTTTCCCATAAATGCAGGAGAGGCAGGGCTGTGTCCTTGCCCCATCACTCAGTTGCTGGAGGTTTTGGTGATTTCTCTCGAGGCACTGCACGAGGAGGCGAACCCCTTGGGACTTCAGGTCTCTTGGGCCAAGACCAAGGTACAGGTGTTTGGAGGCTTGCTGGATGAAACAGTACTGTCTGCTCATGTGTGTGGAGAGGACATTGAGATCTCAGAAAGTTTCACATATCTTGGTAGGGTAGTTCATAACAATGGTGAGTCTGGCCAGAAAGTCTTATGGCGGATTGGTCTGGCCCACAGTGTTTTGGACTCACTCAAAACAAATATATGACGTCAATACTTGTACAGAAGGACAAAGATCCAGATCTTCAAGTCCTTTGTGCTCCCTGTCTTACTCTATGGTTGTGAGACATGGACACCAAATGGGGACTTGGAGAGGCGGATTGATGCCTTTGGTAATACATGTCTATGCAGAATCATGGGATATCGCTGGAATGACTTTGTCAAACCAGCGACTACTCTGTGAGACTGATTCGACATATATTGTCTCAACATATATCATACTGTCAACTCCAATTCCGACTATACGGGCACATGGCACATTACCCAAAAGCTGATCCTGCTCATCAGGTTGTCTCTGTATGAGACGACCCTGAGTGGAGGAGGCCGAGGGGACGCCCACGGAGTTCATGGCTTAAGCAAGTCAACAGATCCTGCCAGGAGGTACGAAGGATGGAAAAGGGGCCTGCATGGAGACTCGCCCAGAGAGCCCCCGGACTTGGAGTCATAGGGTGGGTGAGGCGACGCGCTCCCCGGCGTATGCCCCCATTGATTGACTGAATTATTTTTTCCTAAGGTATAGCACCAAACTCAAGGATTACAAAACTTGGGGTATTGAAAACACTGAAAAGTGCTTGTGCTTGTGAGAGGGAATGAGGAGATAAGGGAGGTATGGAAGCAGCACTTTGAAACTGTAATGAATGAGAGTGTGGGAGGGAGAGCGGAAGTGACTAGTGTAGGAATAAAGATCAATGTAGGGCAGCCACATCCA
This sequence comes from Eriocheir sinensis, assembly GCF_024679095.1. NCBI lineage: Eukaryota > Metazoa > Arthropoda > Malacostraca > Decapoda > Varunidae > Eriocheir > Eriocheir sinensis. The sequence continues at coordinate 2,710,591 of NC_066520.1, forward strand.
CAGGGGAGGGTGGAGAGAGGTGAGATAGAGGAGGCAATGAAGAAGTTAAAAAGAGAAAATGCCCCTGGAGCTGATGGCATAACAGCAGAAATGTTGAATTATAGAAGAGGTGTAGTTGTGGAATGGATATTATGGATATGTAACCTAGCATGGGAACAGGGTGAGGTGCCAGAGGATTGGAGAAAGGCAATTGTTGTGTCACTGCACAAAGGGAAATGAAGCAGAGGTGACTGTAATAGTTACAGGGGAATAAGTCTACTCAGTGTGGCAGAAAAAGTGTATGGAAGGGTTTTAAATGAGAGGGTGAAGAAAATAACTGAGAAAAGTGTAGGTGATGAACAAGGAGATTTTAGGAAAGGGAGGGATTGTGTAGACCAAATATTTGCACTTAAAATGTTAGTTGAAAAATTCATAGAGAAGGCTAGGAAGCAGTTTGCTGCATTCATGGACCAGGAGAAGGAATATCACAGGGTTGAGAGGAAGGGGTTGTGGGATGTTCCAAGGATATATGGTGTGGGAGGGTGTTTGCTGGAGGGAATCCGATCCTCGTACAGGTAACTCTCGATTTACGCAAGTTTGGTTTACGCGTTTTTGAAAAAACGTGGGGTCCAAAATCCAAATAAATGTTTAATTTACACGTTTTTTTCACTTATACGCAATATTTTATGGAGTGGCTACCAGATGTCTCATGCAACTGGACTCACACGGCGCCGCGGCCACACAGCTGAGCTGAGTTCTTCCCGCGCGCCACTTGAACAACAATACAGTACCCACGCTGCCATGCTACTCAACAATAGAGGTTGGCAGGTACCGGTACCAGTACCAGTACTAACGGTACCAGCTATACGGTATGGTACCGGTACCATACTGCTCGGTACCAGTACCAATACTAGCTAGTTGCTCATGGTGTCCCTCATTTCTTCCTCACACGAGTGAGGCTGAGACTGAGTGCCTGAGTGAATATCTCGGTGATATGGATATTATCTCTCTCTCTCTCTCTCTCTCTCTCTCTCTCTCTCTCTCTCTCTCTCTCTCTCTCTCTCTCTCTCTCTCTCTCTCCACTGAATGAAGTGAATATTAATTTTTCGATAGAAACCTACCTCTTGTTTGATTTACATTGTTTTTGATTTACGCGACCTCTTCAAGGACACAATACTTGCGTAAATCGAGAGTTACCTGTATAACAATGTGAGTGCCTCTGTATGCATGAAGGGTGAGTTGAGTGAGAGTTCTGGTGTTGGTGTGGGTGTGAGACAGGGGTGTGTGATGTCACCATGGCTTTTTGATGTGTATATGGATGGTTGTATGAGAGAAATGAAAGCCAGAGTGGGGGAGCTTGGTCCAAGGCTGAAAGTGAGAGGTACGGAGGAGTCACTGGGGACCTGTTTGCAGATGATACAGTATTGCTGGCAGAGAATGAGGGAACACTGCAGAGGATAGTGGATGAATTTGACAGGGTGTGTAGAGGAAAGAGCTGAGAGTGAATGCTGGAAAGAGTAAGGTTTTGGTATTCGAGAGGGTGAGAGAATAGGTCATTGATTTTGCAAAGCCATACAGAGTTAGAGAAGAGGGTACAATGAAGTGTAGGATAAGGTTAGGGGAGGAGAGAATGGAGGAGGTGACTGAGTTTAAATATTTAGGGACTGTTTCATGTTAGCATGGCAGTATGGAAGGTGAGGTGAGGGAAAGAGCAGTGAAGGGCAGACAGGTGGGGGGTGCAGTGGAGAGAGTTATGAAAGGAAGAAGTGTGAGCATGGAAGGAAAGAGAGGAATAAGGAACAGTATTATCCTGCCAACTTTGTCATATGCATCAGAGATGTGGATATGGAATGCAGCACAGCAATCAAGAATATGTGTAGTGGAAATGAGTTATATAAGAGATGCATGTGGTGTTTCAGGATGGGATGCAGAAAGTAATGAAAGCATGTATGAGTGGTTTGGTATGGGTGCGACAGCGAAAGAAGTGGAGTGTGGAGCGGTGGAGTGGGTGAAGTGTAGTGCATTGAGATGGTTTGGACACGTGATGAGAATGGGGGAGAATGAATTCATTAAAAGTGTACGAGGGAAGGATTGGGGGAGGGGGTGTAAGGGGAAGACCACCTGTGAAGTGGATCAATAGGGTGAGTATTGGAGTGAGAGTTGGAAGTAGCAGGATTGAGTGTGCTGAGATGGAGTGTCAGAACTGGGAGAGATGGAGACACTTCTGCCACGGCCACCCCCTGAAGGGAAGTTCCCGCGAGGGAGGAAGGCGTCGGAGATATAGGTAGATATATATATATCTCTAGTATTATAATACTTCGGTTTAGGAGTGCCTTAGTTTACGAATATTTTTATTTACGAGCAAAACAGATTCACTCAGAATGCCTTGGTTTATGAGTGGTGACTTGGTGTACAAGCATCCTGTTTGTACAAGTCAAAGACACGAGCATGGGTTCCCTTTGTTAGTTAGCTGTAAGATGAGATCGCTCAGAGCAGAAAACAATGGGAATGGGGTCTCAAGCTGGTGCCACACTGGACATTTTTCCTCCAACAACGTTGGCGGTAGGTGTAACTGGAAACTTCAACTTTTCTGGGTGTGCATCACTTACGACCAAGGTCAGTTGCCCGTAACCACAAAGTAAACAAACCAGTCACCTTGTATCTACATGGCACTGTTTGCCAGAGTAAGGGCTGTTGTGGCTTGTGTTGCTGTTGCTCAAATTATGGACTTGTTGCTACAGTTAAATGAAAGGAAGAAGCAGTTGTGGGTACGATCATGGCTTCAAAGACGGGAGGACAGGAGTGTTTACCCAAACCAACAACTCGCTCCTGGTTGGGAGTAAGGGCAACCGCAGTTGCTCTTAGCTCCAAGGGTTGGAGGAAAACGCCCAGTGACACTGCCTTCAGTCAGCGTTGCACACTCGCAGAGGTAGCACTCACGCGCTTGTGTCCACTTAAATTTGTGCTCTAGTGAATGATCTTGGTGTTTTCAGCACTATATTAGCTATATATTATACTATACTAGCTATATTATTTATAATTGCTATCTATTAGTAAAATTAGTTTTATTCTGTGTAACATAACATGTAAAATGATTTTCCTGTTAATATTTTTGGGGATATGGGACACATTAATGGGATTCACATTAATTTAAATGAGGAAATTTGTTTTGGTTGATTAATTTGGTTTGTGAGCAAAATTCCAGAACGAATTAAATTCGTAAACCAAGGTACAGCCAAACCTTGGTTTACGAGTGCCTTAGCTTACGAGTATTTTGATTCATGAGTAAAAAAAATCCACAAAAAAATGCATTGGTTTACGAGTGGTGACTTGGTATACGAGCATCCTGTTTGTTCCCTTTTTTTTGTCGCCACCCCGGGGGTGGGTGGGGACATGGGCTATATGGACACCATCATGATCAAGTGCAAACGTCCTCAAAGTGACGGCTCATGAAGGGGAGGAGGAGGATGCTAATAGACTGACTCTACCTGCTTACGTCAGCCTAGCCGACTAAGTCGGTCTTTCGACTAGGACTGGCGTGTCTCATTGTACAAGTTGAAGACGTTAACGTGGGTTATCTTTGTTTGCTGCAAGACGAGAGTGCTCAGTGCAGAAAACAATGGGAGGAGAGCCTCAGTTAGGGTTGCCACCTTGATCTAAAACAAATAAGGAATGTAACATCCCATCCTCTAATACAGAACGAATCCATATTTTAAGGAATGGATGGCAACCCTAAAATTTCTCTGGCCTGCAATTACTGACAGCCGCTGCCCACTGCTGGTGAAGGCAAGAGGAAAGGAGGGAGAGACGTTACGACGCACATTTTACACGTATTTCAGGACGACCCTTGAGAAACGTGATTTTATAGACTGGTTTTGTGGTTCACCATAAAATGCGCTCACTACATTTTTAAAACACTTAATTTTATCTGCTTAACCATTCAGACAACCAAATATGGAACAAATGGCATTCCGTATTATAAGGAAAGGGTGGCAAGTTTGCAACCCTAAAGGGTCATCTGGCGATTTATGGCCTTCTTGGACGACCCCCCATTCTTGAGACTGTTTTTCACCTCCCTCCCATAATCCGCCAGAGCGCTCTATCTTGCCCATATGATTAGTTTTTCTAACACTATTTCTCACTTTGTCACTCATCAAGGACAACACGCATTAATTTAGTCACAGTTACGTGATCTACAGTTCATTAGGAGTATTTCAGTAGCTACTTAGCGTCATTGCATGCGGCGGAGTTTCTTAAAACGTCCTTTTCCTCTACAAAATATTGACAAAGGCATCGTTTCAATATCTTGTTTCTAACGATGATAATGATGTTTTCATACCATGAAGTTATTACTTATCCTACAGTGATGCTTTAAAATGGTCTGTGGTGCAACAGTAACACAACAGTAACCTCGTGGACTATGTCCACCCCTACCTGGCAGGATTACCCATAGGAAGCTCAGGAAATGGTCATCGCCATAGGCCTATGGAGGTGCGGCCAGCAAAACAGTGGTCGTGCCCAGCACCACCGCGGCAATCTCAGGACCCCGATTCTTGTCAAGAATTGGGGGGAATTCTTTAAAATCTGACACGCCAGAACAAGAAACGCAAGAATTTCACAAGATTTTGGGTTAATTCTTGCTCGGTCAAGGGTAATTCTTGACCGCCAGATGACGTCTCTAGTCTCAGTCTGCGTTGTAAACTTGTAGAAATAGCATCCATGCACTCGTGTTATGTATTCAGCACTACAGTGTGAGTTCTTTGTGCTTTGACAATGTCCCCCAGAAAGATGGTTAAAATGGATGGTGCTGCAAAGAAGACAGGAACAGTGGATACTATGTTCACAACAGGAACGGGGGGGGTGAGCCTCAGCATCTTGTATGCCCTCCTGGATGTGACTGACTCCTTTTCACCCTCCATCTCGGACGATACGTCAGGTTAGCTTCACGTTGGTGGTTGAACGTAGTTCCAGTGCCTCAAGAATAGGGAAACTGCGGATGATAAACCCCAGTGCGAAGCCTACCCCTCGAGCGTAGTCAGCGGTTGCGGGAGTCTCCGTAACAACCGTAACACACTGATTTGTGTTTCGTAATACATATTTGTAAGTAAAATACTTTAATTCTGTAAAAAATAACATGTAAAATGATTTTTATATAATTTTTTTTAGAGATTTGGGACGCGTTGATGGGATTTGCATTAATTTCAATGTGGAAATTCGTTTTGGTTAACGAGTGTTTTGGTGTGCGAGCAATATTCCGGAACAAATTAAACTCGTAAACCGAGGTTTGACTGTATGACTGTACGTATCTTTGAATCAATAATTTTATTTCATTACTGTAAACACGAAATGTTAGTACATAAATAAATAATTAATCTTTGCAAGGCATCAGTACTTGACTGTAGTAGTATAAAAATACTGTTCATAATCTGAAAAGTACATTAAATAAAGTGGAATGCAAGATTATTGAGCTTTTGTGAAATTAAATTAACTAATTTCCAATGAAAGGCAGGAAGAAATATCTGCTAAACTTGAAATAAATTAAGTCCTCAACTCTGCCAAGACATATAAAAAAAAAATTAATAAACAAAGAAGTAAATCTCTGCCAACATGACTAAGACCCATGCCAAAAAAATATTGGGAGGAAAGGAAGAAAGAAGAATATTAAATCTAAACATTTAGGTTGCAAGATTCATAAATGTATGTGCTAACCAGGATTGAATATCTTAATCTACTATAAATATTGGCCTAAATTAACACATTAACTGAAATTAATCTGGCACACAGTCAATACCACTAACCTCCTGTGATCAACATCATAATCTGAGACTTTTGTGTGGGTTTGCAGCAGCCGCTCAACAGCAAGGGTGACCAGATTATGTTCGATATTGACATCATTCTGGAAGAGTGGATAGAAGAAATACTAAATAAAACACCAGGAAATTAACATTAAATGTTTTCCCTATGTCAGATGTCTCATGAAAAGACTGTGAGAAAAGAAGGATTGGGCTTGAATCTCTACCCAGTGAGTTTAGGATTAAAAAATAGGAATGAAACTCCTCTTCGCTCATGTACAGTAGGACCTCAACAAATGCTTTTTAAGTGAAGCCAAAGAGAGAGAGAGAGAGAGAGAGAGAGAGAGAGAGAGAGAGAGACTTTCCTATTTCTGTGAGTGAGTGAATTTATCTCTTTGTGGTATACAGGGCCTTGTAATATATATATATATATATATATTGTCATATGTATATGAATGTATGACTGTATGTGTTGCGACACCCGGTCGGTGTCACACAACAGGATGTTTAACAACACGTCGTGCTTTTGGCTGTGAGAAGTTGTGATGAACTGATGCTAGATCAGCAAGGATCAGCAAATGATGACTTTCATCAGCAGTCATCAACCGGAAGCCACACACTTCCGGATGAATCAAAATGCAATAAAAAGGGCGATCAACGCAGAGAGGAAGAGAGACCTATCGTCGGTGTGCACTTTTCTTTGCCAGACAACTCGGACCTATAAGGGTGACTGGTGGGCGTATATAGTCTGCGCGCCGCCCATCCCACCACCGCTACTAGATGGGGGACGGCAGACCCTGCCACCCCTGCGATCCTGCCCTTGTCACCAGCGAGGCGAAGGACGCGAACGTGCTGCATAGCGGGGTATCTATTTGCTGTCTTTGAAGTATTTTTAACACATTTATCTTAACACTACACTGATACGGTTTCAGTAATTACACCACTTGTACCAATATTTCAGGTGAATTACTATTATTATGTTCATGTGTTTAGGCGTGTGGGGCCGTATCTAATCTTTTATTTTTCAGCTGTTGATTTTTTCTGGCGTGTGGATGTTTAATATTCTTCCTGAATAACATTGTTATGCATTTTATGTATAGTCATTCATTTTATTTTCTCCTTTCTTTTGTATATTTTGTTGCACAGTGGAGAGTTTTGTCTTGCTAAGCCTCACTCATTATTCTTTTTCCTCTTTTCATGCATTTTCAAAGCATCGGGGAGGAGTGAGCACATACTTAGCGGTGAATGATTATTACTTTAATTATTTTTGCAGCGATAATTTTTTTTCTTTTACCATTTTACTCCTCATTTTACTAGTAACTCTTTTTAATGGCAGAGAAACCTGACCCGAAGTTACAAGCTCTCACCGAGGACTATAAGGAGTGGGTAAAGGGAAATGACAGTGACATCAAGGATAACGGTAACTGTCATGTAAGGAGTGGTACCAGTCTTCAAAGGGTGCTTTCTCCTCCTTCATCTAAGCTGCATGAGCAACCAAGAGGCAATTACTTACCTTACTAATCCCACAATGGCTTCTGAGCCTAATCACCCGCTAACAGCAACAGCAGTTAGGCCTTTCACAGGTAGTAAGGGAGGCAGATTATTCGGCCAGAGACTTCTTGTTTCAAAGTGAGATTGTCATGGACATTTCATTCGTGTCAGATCCGGGAAATAAAATATCTCTCAGCCGCTCGAAGGTTAATCCCGGGAATGGGAACGGCGGCCCTCATAAACAAGAGCGCGTTCACGGAACGAGAGGATTATGATGCGTTTCGGTCACTTTTTCTTGAAACATTTGAGGAAGATGGGCAACACAGCCTTGTAAAGGGTGTAAATTTTGCTGTGGACACTGCAAACGAGTGGCCTTTTTAACAGGCCAGTGGACGCCTATCGGCTGTCTACTGATCTCATGTTTTAAACAAGGAAACTGGACAGATGGAGAAACCATTTCTGTAGCTAATGCTGGATTATTACTAGAGTTCCTTGTGTACATGATTGTCCTTAAGTAGCTTCGTTTGTGCCGATGATATATTAAATGCGGTAGGCGAAAGTTGGGTTTTCGGGTCCGTAGACTTAATCTACACCATATCCGGGTGCCCCCGTGGCCATAATAACCCGGATACCAGAGGGTTTACTATATATATATATATATATATATATATATATATATATATATATATATATATATATATATATATATATATATATATATACAGTAAAACCCCGATTATCCGAAATGGAAGGGGGGAAGCCTCTTTCGGATAAGCCGATTTTTCGGATAATCCGGATTTATGGCCGCCATTTTGATCGCCGCCAGTTTGATCGTCGGCATTGTGTCTTGCTTTCTCGTTTGGATGAATATCACTTTGATCTTGCACCTTGGTTCTTATTTTCTCATTAGAACACATGTAGCTAGTATGGACGGACCATTAGCCAGGATGGATGAGGATGCTGTCGCTGCTGCTTTTTATCTAAAAGTGTGAAGTGTGTGACGCGACTGCCGCCGACTGACGATGTAAACAATGAAACCAAACAAACACACGCTACTCTAAACAAAGTAGTACGCTTAAAACATGTGATGTAAATGTTTTATTGTATGTTTGTCTGTGGGTCTCCTTGTCTGGACCAGTGTATGTTGATACTTGTGAGCGTTGCAGATCTGAATTGTGAATGTTGCAGAGTGCGATTGTGAATGGTTGTGCAAGCTTGCAAGTGTGACCTTGATGCATCGTGCAGGTGGAGGCACAGTATGATGACTCATATTATCGCGCAACTCGTATGTTGGAAGGGAATGTGGCATGGAGTGGAGAGGGAGTCGTTTGTGTCGTTGTCTTGAGAGTACGGTGTGAGAGTAGTCGTGCAGTAGTTTGTTCGTTTCACGCACCTACGTCCTTGCTGGGGCGAAGGTGCGGACGTGTTGTTGAGAGTTTGTTTAATGTTTTTGTCTAATACATTGATCTATTCGTTACAAGCTATTTCGCAATACGTATTAGAAAGCATATTCATTTTAACTGTTCTTATCAATTTTAAATGTGTTAATATAGCACATATGTAGTTACTTTTATTTATTTTTGATGTTTTATAACGTTTTAGTATAGAAAAAAAAAAAATTAATTGCATTATCCAGATCAATTTCGGATAATCCGGTTTTTCGGATAATCCGCCGGATAATCGGGTTTTACTGTATATATATATATATATATATATATATATATATATATATATATATATATATATATATATATATATATATATATATATATATATATATATATATATATATATATATATATATATATAGTAGAGCCCCATTTAGCGCAAGAATTAGGTGGATGAACGCGGTCGCGCTAACTGAATTCGCGCTAATTGAATAAAGTAACCAATATGAAAAAAGTTATTTGGTGCACACGTGGGTCTGACTTTTGGGTTTGATAATTACTCAAAATATGCAGTCATCAGTTATCGAGCCGTGATGGTGACTCTTGCGGCCCAAGGTGTCGGCGGCGGCAGCAAGTGTGTGTGACAAGAGTTCGGCCCCAGCAGAGGCTTGGCGGGCAGGGTGTGGGCGTGTGTGGGCGTCGTGCCCGGCCAGGCCGACATCACACTCGTTATTATCGAGCGTGTTACGGTGACGGTGGCCACTCAGTCAATAGTGACGCGTTGCCTCATCTGCCCCGCCATGGCAGGTTATAGTGACGCCCCGCGGGGCCGACGCGGCGAAGCTCATGCCCGTGGCAACGCCCCAAGGATGGCAGCGGAGGCGGCGGTGTGGCCGGGACACATAGTGTGACAGTGGCTGCTGCGGCGCCACACGGGCGGCGAGCCGTGCACCGCCCCCAGCAGGAGGCGGCAGGTGAAGCGGGCAGCCTCCGAGGGGGGCCAGGGGGGGTAGGACGACGTTAGGGAGCATGAGAGACTGGGACCATGTAAGTGGTGGCAGGGGCTGTGTTGTGGTGTGAGGCAGGCCACCAAGGCCACCGCGCATCATGGCGGCTTGGCGCAATTTTCAAAATTCAGTCGTGGTAGCTGCTCGCGCTAACTGAGGCTTTCGCGCTAATTAATTTTTTTTCTTGGTAGATGGTGGCTCGCGCTAATTGCGGTTCGCACTAATTGATCTCGCGCTAAGTGGGGCTCTACTGTATATATACAGTACCCCCTCGAGTTTCGCGCTTGCTTCATTCCGAAGGTATAGCGCTAAACTCGAGGATCGCGAAACTCGAGGTATTGAAATACATGAAAAAGCGCTTATTGGTTCCGGCCCATGGAAAAAAATACTTTTTTTTTTCAACTTGACTCCCTTGTTATCACAATTTTTTTCGACTTTACTCTCTTGTTATCTCAGAATACGTACCTTGGTAATAGGCAGAAAATGCGAAGTGAGAACAGGTCGTTCTCAAGCCGCAGTTGAAGGCGGCTGCCTTACAATTGGCTGGCAGTTCTGAATACACGCTTGTGATCCACGTGGTGTCGTCTGCTAATGTAAGGGTGGTTGCTCGCGGTCACCCGTGTACAGTTGGACAAACCTAAAGCTTCTGGTAGTTTTCTGTGTGTTATGGTATAATCTGCTAACTCTTTCTGTTATATATCATCAAATTACTAACATCATGATTAACTTTTCAATGCCTATTGAGCGTAAACTGCCGCCGCAATCACAAAACAGCTCGCAGAGAGGTTCAACTTGCTTACTGATTCCATATTTCCCTCACCACTCACAAAGACCACAAGTGGACAAAAAAGAACAAATCCAGGGAAATTAACACTTTTAATGCTGTGTATTCCCACAGCGCGCATGCGTGGTGGACAGCAGAATGACTAATTTCAGCGGGAAAATATTTCTTGCAACACCAGCCAGTGTATAGTGGACCTTCTTCTTTTGACCTGTAATGCTTTGTATCGCTTCTTAGGTCCTCCTTCTCCACACTTTTATACTTCACAACATGCACTTAGGGCCGCTTTCACAGTCATTTTGTTTGTATTGATCGTTACCAATGGCGGCGATCGCCGCCCTAGTATTTCCACGTGAAACTGGCTGATGGGTAGTGATGTGATGTGATGGTGTCGGAGGTATTGCCTTTACAACGGCACCTCGTGGCGGCTGCGGGGTTAGCCTCACCCCACACCTTACCACACACTCTCAACACCTGTCGCTTTCTCTGCAGCCACCACTACCCTATAGGCCAATTTCACGTGGAAAACTATAGCGTTGATCACCGCCATTGGTAACGATCAAAACAAACAAAACGACTGTGAAAGCGACCCTTCTTTACTTCACAGTGCGCACTTATACACTTCACCCTGAACTTAGGTGTTTTTTTGTTCTTTTCTTTCCCTGATTTTGGTTTTCTATGCCCTTTTGCTATTTTCCACTGTTACTTTTCACCGTCGCTGCCATGCATTACAGGTCACAAGAAGAAGAAGAAGAGGAAAACATCACTGGGAGATCTACAATTTTCATAGACTCGAGGAAAAAGTTTTTTGGACTGTGGTTCCCCAGCACCTCGTGGCGGCTGCAGGGTTAGCCCCACCCCACACCTTACCACACACTCTCAACACCTGTCGCTTTCTCTGCAGCCACCACTTCTTTTTGTGTGTCTCTTATCTTGTTAATCAAGTAGTAAGCAAAGCAGCTCTGCCAGTCCATTTTACGAGTCTCTTGGTGGGCCATCTTCCACTGCTCCTCACTCCTCAGCCACTGCCGTCATCTGTTTGTTTACATACAGCCGTGAGGTACCCACTTACCCACGCTCGTACTCACGTCCGTTTTCCATTCATACGGACAACCAACAACTCGCTACTGGTTGGGCATATGGGCAACCGCGGTTACCCATGGCCCCAATGGTTGGACTCCGCCTTTTAAGGCAGCACGCATGACGCCGACGGTAGGTAGACGTGACCCGTACATGTCAAAGCAACGCGAAACTCGTGGCGGTAATGTGCGAAAGTCGTGATGGTAAGAATTTAGGACTAAGTGCTAAACTCGAGGATCGCGAAACTCAAGAGGGTATTGTGTGTGTGTGTGTGTGTGTGTGTGTGTGTGTGTGTGTGTGTGTGTGTATATATATATATATATATATATATATATATATATATATATATATATATATATATATATATATATATATATATATATATTACTCGTGGCGGTAATGTGCGAAAGTCGTGATGGTAAGAATTTAGGACTAAGTGCTAAGCTCGAGGATCGCGAAACTCAAGAGGGTATTGTGTGTGTGTGTATATATATATATATATTTAACCCTAGAACGCTAACCATGGGTATGAGGTACCCGAAGCGAATGACGTCACTGCCATTGTGTATGGTTCCGGTGCTCTGAGGGTACCCACCTCCTCAGTAGCTTCATGTGCCCGCTTGACAGTGTAGGGGAAGGTCACGTTGTCTCGCTCTCTCTGCTCACCTTTGTTGTAGGCCTACATTCGGGTGCAGCATACCAATGGTTGGTGATACAGGGTGTTGTACATGTCCCTAGGATATTGTTTACGTACTTTTTTAGTGATCACCTGTGCAGTGGATCATAGGACCTGGGAGGCCATACAAGAAGTTTGGAAGCCATCGGATGATAATTTTTTTATGAAATTTTTTTGAAATTTTGAACATTTTTCCTATTTTAGTAACAATTTTCAGTAAATGATTTTAATAACAAAACAATACGTTTTTCAGTTCTTCTTAATGTTAAGTCAAGATACAAAGTTTGAAGTCCCTTCATGTAACTTTATTCCATTAAAACTTTACATTTAATTTAATTTTTTTTTTTTTCAAAATCGGGTATGATGTACCCATGGTTAGTAGTGTGACTTTTCTAAGGTTAGTGTTCTATATATATATATATATATATATATATATATATATATATATATATATATATATATATATATATATATATATATATATATATATATATATATACAGTCACCCACTGCTCATGGTCTCACCCATCGCGGTTTCGATTCAAGGGTCAATTAGGACCCCCGCTTATACGCTGCCCCAGTTTCGCGTAGATGCGGATGCATTGACGCTAAATAGGAAGGCAGAGAGGAGGGAGGAGGCAGAGGAGGGGGGAAGGAGAGAGGAGGAGGAAGGCAGAGAGGAGGGAGGAGGGAGGCAGAGAGGAGGGGGAAGGGAGAGAGGAGGGAGGCGGGGCAATGGACGTTAAGGCGGTGTCACACTAGCACTTTTTCCGTCGATTAATGCCATTTCCGTCGATTTTTCATCGTTCCGCATGAACTTATCGCATGAATTTGTCAGGCGATCAGGATCGTTTCCACCTGCAAATTTCCGCCTTTGTTTACATTTCCAAGACCAAGACCGAGACTTTCCGCGTGGCTTCAACCTGTCTCAAACGCTCTCCTGCAGTGACAGCCTTCCTCATCCTGGTGTCACTTCTGGCAATGAGAGGTGTCACTAACTCCAGAAGTCTGTGGTACTGGCTCTTGTCCAACCTGATCCAATTCTTCAGAGTCTCATGATCCTCTAAACTCAGCTCTTTTAACAGCCTGTGGGACACACTTTCTCTTTCCCGACGAGCCAACCATGAGCGCATCCATGCATGCTTTTTGGCTTGTTTAGCTCGTCTAAGTCTCACAATACACATTATTAGGTTCAGAGCAGCGTATCTTTGCCGCAGCGTGGACTCCATGTTTGTTTACATTCCCATGGTCTGTGCCGACGGAAAGTTTCAGACGAAACACCGTTTGTGCGTGACAGGCCGCAGCCAAAATATCGACGATTTTCAGAAAAACGACGGAAAAAGTTGACGGAAAAAGTGCTAGTGTGACACCGCCTTTAGGTTGCTCCTGAGTGACGTCACGGTTAGACTGTGACGTCATGCTTTCCTATTGGCCAGCAGCTCACTCAGGGACGACTGCTATTGGTCGAGATTTTCTCATAGCAACATTATCCTAAAAAAAAAAATTCACGCGCCGCCACACTGCAGTGTTGCCAGATTGGGCTACTTATCGCAAATTGGGCTACTTTTGGGAACGAAAGAAACATGTTTTATATGACGTGTCAAAGGTGACTTCCCCAAATGCATATTTACCCATAGGGTTATAGTCCCGCCGTCATGGTTCACGATCGCCAAGTCCGAACGAAATACCTAAGGGGATGTATATATATATATATATATATATATATATATATATATATATATATATATATATATATATATATATATATATATATATATATATATATATATATATATATATATATATATATATATATATATATATATATATATATATATATATATATATATATATATATATATATATATATATATATATATATATATATATATATATATATATATATACATATATATACATATATATATATATATATATATATATATATATATATATATATACACACACACACACACAATACCCTCTTGAGTTTCGCGATCCTCGAGTTTAGCACTTAGTCCTAAATTCTTACCATCACGACTTTCGCACATTACCGCCACGAGTTTCGCGCTCCTTTGACATGTACGGGTCACATCTACCTACCGTCGGCGTCATGCGTGCTGCCTTAAAAGGCGGAGTCCAACCATTGGGGCTATGGGTAACCGCGGTTGCCCATATGCCCAACCGGTAGTGAGTTGTTAGTTGTCCGTATGAATGGAAAACGGATGTGAGTACGAGCGTGGGTAAGTGGGTACCTCACGGCTGTATGTAAACAAACAGATGACGGCAGTGGCTGAGGAGTGAGGAGCAGTGGCAGATGGCCCACCAAAGAAAGAAAGAAAAGAACAGAAAAACACCTAAGTTCAGGGTGAAGTGTATAAGTGCGCACTGTGAAGAAGGGTTCACATTTCATATATATATATATATATATATATATATATATATATATATATATATATATATATATATATATATATATATATATATATATATAGGTAACTCGATTTATGTGTGTTTGGTTTACGCATTTTTTAAATAACGCGGTGTCCAAAATCCATGTAAATGTTTAATTTACCCATTTTTTCCCTTATACGCGATATTTGAAGGAGTGACCACCAGATGTCTCACACAACTGGACTCACACGGCGCCGCAGCCACACAGTTGAGCTCAGTTCTTCCCACGCGCCACTTGAACAACAATACAGTACCCACGCTGCCACGCTACTCAACAATAGGGGTGGGTAGGTACCGGTACCAGTACTGGTACTAACGGTACCAGCTATACGGTATGGTACTGGTACCAAACTGCTCGGTACCAGTACCAATACTAGCTAGTCGCTCATGGTGTCCCTCATTTCTTCCTCAAACGAGTGAGGCTGAGACTAAGTGCCTGAGTGGATATCTCGGTGATATGGATATTCTCTCTCTCTCTCTCTCTCTCTCTCTCTCTCTCTCCACTATATAAATGAAGTGAATATTTATTTTTCGATAGAAACCTACTTCTTGTTTGATTTACATTGTTTTTGATTTACACGACCTCTTCAAGGACACAATACTCGCGTAAATCGAGAGTTACCTGTATGCATTCAGCATTGTAACATCAACAACATGAATGAATAGCTTATGGTACCATTTGACACATTTCCTCATGCATTCAATACCAGCAAGCTGACAGTCACTTTTGTCGACTAGGCGCATATTCGCGTTGTAATCAATGATTGCATCTGGCTTTCTAATTCTTTCATGTGTCCTGTGGTCTTCCTTGTCAGTGTCCTGCATGTGTCCTTGATGAACAGTGGTGAGCATGGTCACGTCACGTTTGTCATGCCAATTTATGGCCAGGACTTTTCCAATCTTTTGCAGTTCCACATTGCCAGGAACAGGTCATGCTTCAAATTTTGGCATATGTTTCCTGTTCTTACGTACTGTGCCACTTGACCCAGTCATATTTTCCAGTAAATACTGACACAGTCTAGGGCTAGTGTACCAGTTATCGGTATATAGGATATGTCCCTTACCCATGTACCTTTCCATCATTTTCTTCACAACAGCACCAGATACTCCCAAAGGGTCACCTTGTGGAATGTCAACAGGGGTGCCAGTATACACTATTGCATCTAAAACTATCCCTGTTTTGCAGTCACAAAGGATAAAGAATTTGATATCGAACCTATGCCTTTTTGAAGGTATATACTGTTTGAGTATAAGTCTCCCCTTGAACAACACCAAGCTTTCATCTATAACAACCTTGCAAAAAGGATAAAAGAATTGTCTGTACTTCTTAGTAATCATTGTAAATACTCTTCTAACCTTCCACAAATGATCATTTTCATCACGTTCGTTATTGTCATGGAAATGTAGAAACCTTATCAATAAAAGGAATCTGTCTCTTTTCATGAATTTCCCCAAAATTGGTGTTGGAATCAAGGCATCAATTTTCCGATAATCACTCAGCACATGTTTTTTTATATGTGGCATCAGCAGTAACAGAGCAAAAAAACATACGTACATTTCTTCTACGTTTGTCTGACCAGCGATGAACCCATGATTTTGGGGTGAATGTCGCATGCTCCATAGTGTATTTGTAATAGCTGTTTGTTTGTGACACAACAAGCTGCATTACCTGGTCATCAATGTATGTTTCAAAATAATCAACCTCTTGTGCATCATTATCAAGAGGTCAGTCATTAGTCACACCAGCAATATTTCTGTCAAAGTTATGAATGTCTGGCACAAAGTCTGATCCATCAGACCAGACGAATGGAGTACGCATTGTCTCGCATCTCTGAGGCTCCTGTTCTCCCTCTGCCTCCCCTTCCTATCCCATCCCAGCTGACACCCCTCCCTCACTCAGTTCATTAGCTGAGTCTCCTCCTATACCCCCACTGTCGTTTTCCTCATCTTTCTGCCACTCTGGATCATCAGACAGAGATGATAGTGATTCATCAGGGTCTACTAGCATTGGTAAAACTTTTGTTGGTGTCAGTGCCTGAGTAGGATGCCTGGCAGCACATCTGTGACCTTGAGCGCCAGAAGCATGCTCAAGCTTGCCACGCTTCCTCAGACCAGCTGAATCTGATGGCTGAATACAATCTGAATCACTGTCACTTTCAGATTTGTCAACTACAATCTTTCTCTTTACCAATACTTTCTTTTTACCCCCTCCCATGCCTCCCCCTCAGTCATGACCGCAGGAGCTTTGGGGCTGGTTAGCATCAGTAGATGACATACTTCTACTCTCCGTGACTTCTAAAGGGCAACTAATATGACGATGGTGACTACATGGTGCGAAAGAGGGATGATGTTGCCACACGAGGTTCATTGGCATATACTTTGGCATCTTGGGAAGTATAAATATCCACCTTGGAACATGCGTCATCTTAAGATGTCTGGCGCAGTCTAACTCATAGCATCTTATGATGTCTGGCACAGTTTACGGGTTAAACTGTCAAACATATTAAGACAAAACACATCAACTGGTAATAGCAAGACATTAACCGAAGGAAAGCTCTAAGTACTGGCATCTCAGGCCTCAACGAAGCAACCACATGGAAATTTGAATCGAGGAGATAATAATAATAATAATAATAATAATAATAATAATAATAATAATAAATTATTATTATTATTATTGTTATTATTATCAAACAATATTGATCTTGGCCACACTGAAAAGACACAGAGAGAGAGAGAGAGAGAGAGAGAGAGAGAGAGAGAGATTGAGATTTACATAGAAAATCAGACCACACAGACCCCATGGTCCAGACTAGGTGGTCTGTCCTTAAACCTAAGTGATTCTACATTAATCAGAATGCTCCAAAACGATGCATTTCAACTCTAGTTGATATTAAATTGATGGAAGTGACGGTCGAGCTTGTTTTTGAAAGAGTCAATCGTGTTACACTGGACCACTGACGGTGAGAGCTTATTCCATTCTCACACTACAACGTTAGTGAAGAAAAATTTGGTGCAGTCTGAATTTACTTGTCTATGTTTGAGTTTTACGCCATTGTTCCTCGTATGCAAAGTGTCATCGATCATAAACAATGTTGATCTGTCTACATTCATGAAACCATTAAGTATTTTAAAACATTCGATCAGTTTTCCTCGGAGGCGCACGCAGCAATCCCGGATATAGCGCAGGGGTGCTGTTTTGGCCCGGCCATAGTGAAGGGGTTAATATCTGGTAAGAGAAAGGTATTATCCTGAATTCTTTGAAACCAAGTAAAGTAGAGTTTCATCCTGCTGCCAGGACCAGCAGTGCATTCTCTAAGGCTGCTGGACAAGTGCACTCATATGTATGAGGCCAAAAAAAAAAAAAAAAAAAAAAAAAAAAAAAAAAAAAAAATTAAAAAGCCATTTATGGTAACAACCATAAACATCATATGCGGAAAATGTAGTGCAGAGCACAAAACTGTAATGCATCCCAAGTTGCTCATTAAAAATGGGGATTGCACACCATTCAAATCTGCCAATGTTGAATTAGCAAAGGTTGGGGGACGACAACAAATGAATAGGATAAGGGTATGAGAAAGCAGATATACCAAATGAAATTACTAACCTTTCTTAATGCCTGTGAGATAAGAGTTAGCCACTCTGAGGGTAAACTCCAGCTATCAGAGGTACCACAGTGTGCAGCAAGTAGAGTAGATGATGCAGGAGAGGTGGATGCTAGGGCACAAGAGGAGAGGAGAGTAGCAACGCTCCTCATCTGACAAATCCATCCTATAAGAAACAAAAACATCATACTAATCAAATCTATAATAAAATCCACATATCTTGGTATATAAGACACACATACTATAGTCGGTCCAAATTAGCTTGGCCAACTTGCACCGAGAGGCCCCTCCCCCATTCTGGCTAAGCTCCGCCCCCTTTCACCTGATTGGCTGTTGATGACATCATAGATTGTATCAAAGACACGTACCAAATATATATGATTGAGATAATCTAGCTTCTTTCATGATTAAAAAATATTCGAAACTGAATTGAATGACGACACACTACTTAAACAATCAATGACATCACTTAAGAAACAAAGTACAATCATAATACTGCAAGTTTTCAAGGGAGAACAGGCCCTGCAAAACAAGCACTGAAGGCGATGATAGCAGGCTATCTATAAAGTAATGCACACTTTCCGTCATTATTTCCTACATAACTCATTCACATACATACCAAATATAATCACATAAAAAATGTATTCTACAGTAGCTTCATACAAGTAGGAATCATTGTATTGAGGAATAAGTTTTGTATCTGTGGCTGTTGTGCTGAGCGTACATACGTACCCTACCCGTCGCTCCAATCCCCAGATACATATCTTATTCCTCAATACAGTGATTCCTACCTGTATTCACTTATTAAAATGTAGGTGGCACCAACGTGGTGGGAAGAAAAAACCCTCTGTGACACCAGCTTACGGATAACCGTGAACTCGCTCACCGTTGGGCGTACAGGCATTGCCCATAGCCCCAACGGTTGGATGAAAACAGCCATTGTGACACCACCTTAAGGCAGTGAAGCCGCTGATAAGATGAGCGTCGGCGATGATATCATCGGACTCCCAGCGAATCACAAGCGTGTTATCAGCACTGTCAGCCAATCGTACGTAAGGCAGCCGCCTTCAAATGCAGCTTCAAAACGACCCGTTCTCTCTTCCCGTATTCTCTCTCTCTCTCTCTCTCTCTCTTGCCATAGCCACAATGTTTGGAGGAAAACGTCCAGTGTGATACTACCTTTAAAGGTAGCGTGCGTGACGCCGATGGTAAGTAGACGTAACCCGTACGTGTCAAAGCAGCACGAAACTCGGGGTGATAATGCACGAAAGTCGGGATGGTAAGAATTTAGGTCTAACCGCGAAACTCGGATAGCGCGAAACTCGAGAGGGTACTGTATTTCTCTGGATGGTGTGCACGGGGGAAAATCTAGACATTTAAAAGAGGTGGAAATGGTGTCTTTCTTCTTTGCAATAATTGTACATTCATGTAGTATATATGGTGGTGTAATAAAACTTATCTCCTAATAATAATAAAGAAGTTATGACAGCCGAAAATATTGCGCATTTTCTCGTGGCCGTGACGCGTCACGTGGAAGCACCCCACTCGCTCTCACTCTCTCTCTCTCTACCTACTTGCCCCTCCCTCCTCTGTCAATGTCACTACCATAGCAGTCATCAGAGTCACTGTCACTTTGATTCGCCCGCGCTCTACTTCCGCCCGGAGCAGAGGAACTGCTTCACGCGTCACAAGACATGACAGATGTATTCTGAACAAAAGTGAAAAATGATCTGTGGCCTTCGGTAGGGCGCGCGCTGGAGACGAATGAGAGTGTGTACGGATGTCAGACGCCTCCACCATTCTTCTGAGTCAAGAACTGGCAGTATATTTGAAACGTAGGGAGCGTAGAGTGTGATGATTATATATATGATCCCCGTACAGGTGGGGCGTGTGGTAGTGCACTTATATATACGATCGCCGTAATCTAAGGGTTGAAAAATAATTGGGTTTTTTCCAAAAAATAAAAAATAAAAATTGTTGCGCGCCGCCAAAAGTCGTTCAAATTGCCCGTGCGATGCCTCTAAGCTCTGCCCGGGCGCATATTTACGAAAGATTGTTAGGTTTTTGTCCCGCGGAGGCTAGCCCCACCCCTGCAGTGACGTCACACGTGATATCTCCTGATTGGCTGCTGCCTCCCTCCTTCCCCTCTCTGCCCCCACTCCCTGCCACTCTCCCTTTGCCTCGCTCTCGCTCTCTCCCTCCCTCCTCCAGCATATATTGTCATTTGTGTGTTGTGTTTTTTGTTACTTGATGAGTAGCTCCTCTTCGTCTTTTTCCTTTTCCTATGACCAATCTCTCTCTCTCTCTCTCTCTCTCTCTCTCTCTCTCTCTCTCTCTCTGTCAGATGCAGAGAGAGAGAGAGAGAATATGAGTTACAGTTGGTTGTAGCTGTGTCGATCAGCAGCCAGTGACCTTGACAATGTCTCTCTCTCTCTCTCTCTCTCTCTCTCTCTCTCTCTCTCTCTCTCTCTCTCTCTCTCTCTCTCTCTCTCATTTTGCCGTCGATTGATACCAAAAACGTTACTGTAGCCCCAGAAATAAGGGAGTTATGGCAATTCGCATCAAAGCGGTTGATTTTCCAAAATTCATGGCTTAATGACAAGGGAGCCGCAAAATCAAAAGAATAAGCCGTCCATTACTTGAGATGTCACTACTTAATCCTATGGTATTGCGAAAACTCCTTTTTTTCTTATACATCCAGGCCTATAGCACTGGTAGGCATTTTAGGTTGAGCGTGGTGGTTGGCCCAAGTCCACCATGGCACAGGCAAGTGTTTATTGAGGCAGCATCTATTCTTGGCTGGCACCGACAGATTCGAACCCACATCATCGAGGACACAGTGAAACGCAGGACCAGCAATGGTCTCCACAATAGAATAGAACTCCAGTAGAATTGCCAATAAAGTAAATACATCCTGTCCTACCGAATAACAGGCCCAGTGGTCCAGTAATAATGGTGAAAGGCAGGTCTTGCTACAGCAGCACAACACACTGGCCTATGGTGTGGTGAGGAACATGTGCTCTAGTTTACAAACATAACCTTTATAATTATAAATGCTACCTTACAATACATATATTCATTGACTAGATCATCATTTAACATTTATAAAGTATTATTACTACATATTCAGTTACTGAAGAGTTCAACTTTAAGTGACACTTAAGTCCGGGTACACACATGCAAACAGAACACCGTATCATAACAAGGCCGTGTTGCGCAACGAAGATATGCATACCAAGGTAGGGAAATAATGAGTCCGTAATCGAACCTAGTCGTGTCACAAACTTTCATGCGTCCCACCTCGCTGATTCAGAGTCAGTCCGTATTTGGAGGCTGAACTGTCTCCTCTGTTTTCTGAGCTAACTATATCTATGCAAAATTGCGAAGTGGTGGCTGAGTGGATAGCTTAACGGTGCAACATCCAGAACAACGCGGGTTCGCGCCCCACCCAGTGCCACAAGCAGGGACTTTTCAGTCACTGCTAAGTGGCCTAAGACTACCCACATGCTGTCCAGAAAACCACCTATCAACCTGGACTCTATAGTCTGTTCAAATTAACTTAGCCAATTTGCATCGAGAACCCCCTCCCCCATACTGGCTAAACTCCGCCCCCTTTCACCTGATTGGCTGTTCATGACATCATGTATTGTTTCAGAGACACATACCAAATATATATGGTTGAGATAATCTAGCTAGTTTCATGATTAAAAAATATTCATAATTTAATTGAATGATGGCACTCTAACAATCAATGACATCACCAAAGAAATAGAGTACAATAATAATACTGCCAGTTATCAAGGGAGAACAGGCCCTTCAAAACAAGCAATGTACAGCAGTAGCATTGAAGGCGATAGTAGGCTACCTATAAAGTAATGCACACTTTGTCACAGCTCCTTCACATAGGCATACTAAATACAATCACATAAAAAGTATCTTCTACAGTAACTTCATACAGGTAGGAACCATTGTATTAACCCTCATGGTGCAATTTGTGGCAAAACAGAATTGTCTAAATTACTTTTTTTTTTTTATCATGAAACTAGCTAGATTATCTCAATCATATATATTTGGTGCGTGTCACTGATACAATGCATGATGTCATGAACAGCCAATCAGGTGAAAGGGGGGCAGAGCTTGGCCAGAATGAGGGAGGGGCTTCTTGGTGCAAATTGGCCAAGTTAATTTGAACAGATTATAGATTCTAGGATCAAAGATGAGCTACAGGGGGCAGCATGAGCCAATGCAAGATGGCGCCACTATAAACACTTGCCTGCACCAGAATGGGCTGGGGCCAACCAAAACGGCTTACATAGAAAACCTACAGGCGCCATAGGCGAAATTATAAAAAATAAAAATAAATGTTTTGAGTGTTTTGGTCCTCTCCTTGTAACAACTTGTAAACTGAAGGACAGTATCGTCACTCCTGTCAGTAATGGTGGCAAGGCACAGCTCATACGAGTAGTTCTCACGCAGTGGATCAGTAAATATACTAACTACTGAGCTGTCAGCGAGTTGAGCAGATTCGGTGCAGCCAGTTGACATGGGTCTAACACACATCCCGTCCACACACTGCATGACCTCACCCTGTAACATCCTTTGATGTGACGCACAAAAATCGACAATTGGCAGAACAGGAACAAACCCCGATGTGTAACATGTATGTTCGCTAAGGTGTTACGCAGTGTCGTTATAAGGCTCTGTCCACACTGACGTTTTTGTTACATGACAGAGTTAGCTACAATGTTCTGCTCATGTGTGTACCCGGCCTAATATCAAGTGGAACTCTGGGGAAGCGGTGGCCGAGTGGTTAGCATGCGGGTGTAGTGAGCCCGAGGACCTAGCGTGGACTATGCTCGAACCCTCACCGAAACTCGCTGATTTTTCAAGTCAACATCGAGTGGTGGAAGATCACCCACATGCTGTCTAGTTCTTCAATCAACCCTAACTTCAGCGACTTCAGTCAAGAGGAGAACCGGGGGGTAGCACGGGGCCAGGAAGTCATACATCACGGCAGCCACTATGAATACAGTTAGTCTGCACCACTAACAGGTTGGGGCCATCAATAAGGCCCCTCAAGAAAGCCTACAGGCAAAAAATAAATAAATAAATAAATAAATAAATAAATAAATAAATACGGTAAGGGCCCCAGGTCCATGCCATTGTCTTCAGGGTGCTATTGTTTTGAATGCTAGATAAATGAGGTTCTATTGTATTGTGTTTGGCAGTGATATAAAAAGAAAATTTCAGAAAACAACAAAAAGAAAATTTCAGAAAACAACAGGAAATATCTTTAGTATCTGGTACTGTGTAGAAATAACGGATCATTGTGGAGAGTATAGTTTGGTTTGGGTGCTGACAATGACTCTGTTGGACTGTCAAACTGGCCCTTCAAACATGATTGGCGTTCAGCCTGATGACATTGCACTACCGGAGATTTCAAGCAAAAGTTAGCTGTGCTATGACCACCCAGTTCAAAAATTTCGCGTTACAAAAGTTTATCCCCAGACGGCACCTAGCCACCGTCACCACACTATGCCTTTCACTGTTATTACTGGACCATTGGGCCTGTTATTCGGCAGCAACATACCTAAGGTTACCGAGGAGAGAAAAAAAGCAGAAGTTGGAGATCTGCCAGAGGCTTGAGATCCACGAGTCCCACCATAGTCTGATGGGGAAATTCAGCTGTTCATCCTCTACTATCTATGAGTTTTGGCAATGCTATAGGAGCAAGTCTCGAAACAACAGCAAAACATGTCATCTGGTACGAGCTTCCCCCCGTTTGTGCTGGATAAATGAGGTTCTACTGTATATGTAACCATTCTGCCTCTAATATTCATTCACATCCTATGTATATTTCTGCACTTCCCTTGGTATGTCACATGTATACAATTTAAACTGTATGACATGGCAACACCGAGAGACGTGGCAACGCTCTCCCTGTTCGCCTCTCTAGCCAGTCACCTCACAGCTGTCACGGCGCTCGCCCACTCAAAAAAGGAACCTACAACTAATGTTGAGCTGAGATTACTTCCACACCTTCAGGAAAGCATACTGCAGGATACTACAGATCCTCAGACCACTACAGCAGCTGCAAGGCACCACAAAAACTATGAACTAAACGTTTTGTGAATCTGACCCAAGAGGGGGGATTCACAGAGATGCACACTAATGGCCCACGGTAAAAACTACGAACTATTGGTTTAACTATCAACGTTAACTTCAGAATCACAAAGGTTTTGTTTCATTGTAGTTAGAAGCGCGCAAAGGTAGTGAGGCCACTGATTGGGTGAGCACCGTCAATGACGTCATTGGACTCGCAGCGAATCACAAGTGTGTTTTCAGAAGTCACCCAATCATAAGGCAGCCGCCTCCAGCTGAAGCTTCAAAACGACCCGTTCTCTCTTCCCATTTTCTTTGTTTTACCAAGGTATGTATTTTGAGATAACATGGGAGCAAAGTGGGGAAAAAAGTCAGCTTCTCCACAGGCCGGAATAAATAAGCGCTTTTCAGTGTTTTCAATACCCCAAGTTTCGCGATCCTCAAGTTTAGCGCAATACATCATCATCATCATTTCATCGACGCCTGCTTCTAGGAGCTCCCACCAGGGGATGGCCACGGCAGAAGAGCTTCCAACTTTCTCTATCCAGACACTCCCTCCTTGCCTGCTCAAAGTTTCTCAAAGATCTTTCCCCCCTCTCCCCAACGTACTCTTGCACCCTATCCCTCCATTTCACTGGAGGTCATCCTCTAGCATTCCCTCCCTCTATCTCACTCACATACACCCTTCTGGTCATCTTACTCTCCTCCATTCGCTCCATGTGGCCAAACCACTTTAAGGTCTGTCGCTTTACTTCTTCCACCACTCCACACTTCTTCCCTCCACCCCTGTGACACATTCCAATACCTTCAGAAGAAAGCAAGCGCAAAACTTGGGAAGGTTCTGTAGGCCATAACTATAACCAATTGCTCAGCTGATACAGTACTGTCTCCAGGATTACGAGTTTCAAGTTTGTGATTCACTGAGTTTGCGACAAGGACCCAAAAAATTAGATTTTTATTGAAAACTGAAATTGCGATATGACCCGAACTTTGCGGGTGGCGCGAATGAGAAAGTGGTGGTTTCCGCTCTAGTTAACGGGGCGGAGGGGATCGTGACGTCAGGGCACACTGCGGCGTCACCACCACAACACTGTATTCTGCCGCCCACTGCCATTGTTCACCTCACCCCCACGTCCCACCCAACTAAGGATAGTTCAGTGAAACGTCATCAACTCAGCCATGACATCACGCGTTCTATGTTGTCACGGTGGTGATGCGCGCTTGAGACCCTCGCCAGCAAGAGTCTCATTTGAATCTTGGTTTTATTCAAGGATTTACACATCATATTATGAAGTGTGGTGTTCTCTGAAACTTAAATCCAGTGGCGCTGCGGCCACACGTGTGGGTCTCCAGTGACGTCTCTGTTTACATGTGATGTCACGTCACAAGGGAAAAACAAATGCTTAGCGAGCTATCCTTTATATGTCTCTCATCCTTGGTCCCACCCACACTTCTACCCCCACGTCATTTGGGTCCTCAAAGCCCTGGTGTGGCGCTCTCCGTTCGCTCCCAGTCCCCCTCCACCGTCCGCACTAAAGCCGGCACGGCGGGGCAGCGGCAGGGATCCACTGCAGGGTTCATGCAGCGCCGGTCGCAGGCAGGACGCGCTCATGCGGTGTGGGGCCAACAGCCCGGTGTGTTGCGGCTCACATTTAGCAGTGGTGGTTGAGCCCTCTTGCCACTCATACCGAGAGCTCTGACCAGCGTGTCTCCAGCCCTTCCGTGGACCGCGCTAGGCTGCATGGGTGCGGGGGCTCTGGCCCTCTTTATCGCCGGCTTTCAGCCCAGCATTTCAGATGAGATGTCGACGGCTTTCAATTTTCCCCATAAGAATAATGGTTCAAAGTTTGCGACCCGCAATGTTGACCTATTTATCGCAAACGCTTGTTCTCGTGCTGTCAATGATAGAGAGGCAGCTCACAAAAGGTACCAGAGCCTTCAAACTAATGCTAATTATGAACTTTACATTTCTGCCCCAAATCGTGCCAAATCTATTCTCCGAGTAACCAAAAATTCCTTCATTAATAGAAAATGACAAAACCTTGCTTTCTCTAACTCTTCCTGTGACTTCTGGCATCTAGCCAAAAACATCTCCTCCAACTTCACTTCTTCATCTTTCCCTCCACTCCTCAGTCCTGACGGCAACACTGCCATCTCATCTATCTCTAAGGCTGAACTCTTCTCTCAAACTTTTTCTAAAAACTCCACTCTGGACGATTCTGGGCATATTCCTCCTACTCATCCCCCCTCTGACTCCTTTATGCCTGTTATAAAGATTCTTCAAAATGATGTTTTCTATGCCCTCTGGCCTCAATCCTCAGAAGGCTTATGGACCTGATGGAGTGCCTCCTATTGTCCTTAAAAACTGTGCCTCCGTGCTCTCACCCTGCCTGGTCAAACTCTTTCGCCTCTGCCTGTCAACATCTACCTTTCCTTCTTGCTGGAAGTATGCCTTCATACAGCCTGTGCTTAAGAAGGGTGACCGCTCCAATCCCTCAAACTACCGTCCTATAGCTTTACTTTCTTGTCTATCTAAAGCTTTTGAATCAATCCTTAACCAGAAGATTCAAAAGCACCTTTCCACTTCTGACCTTCTATCTGATCGCCAGTATGGGTTCCACAAGGGGTGTTCTACTGGTGATCTCCTAGCCTTCTTAACTGACTCTTGGTCATCCTCTCTTAGCCGTTTCGGTGAAACCTTTGCTATTGCGCTGGACATATCAAAAGCTTTTGATAGGGTCTGGCACAAATCTTTGCTTTCCAAACTACCCTCCTACAGTTTCTATCCTTCTCTCTGTACCTTTATCTCCAGTTTCCTTTCTGACCGTTCTATTTCTGCCGTGGTAGACGGTCAATGTTCTTCCCCTAAATCTATTAACAGTGGTGTCCCACAGGGTTCTGTCCTATCTCCCACTCTTTTCCTGTTGTTCATTGATGATCTTCTTTCCAAAACGAACTGTCCTATCCATTCCTACGCCGATGATTCCACTCTGCATTACTCAACTTCTTTTAACAGAAGACCCACCCTACAGGAACTTAACGACTCAAGGCTGGAGGATGCAGAACGCTTAGCCTCAGACCTTACTATTATTTCCGATTGGGGCAAGAAGAACCTGGTGTCCTTCAACGCCTCAAAAACACAGTTTCTCCACCTATCCACTCGACACAATCTTCCAAAAAACTATCCCCTATTCTTTGACAACACCCAGCTATCACCTTCCTTAACACTAAACATCCTCGGTCTATCCTTAACTCAAAATCTCAACTGGAAATTTCATATCTCATCTCTTACAAAATCAGCTTCCTCGAGGCTGGGCGTTCTGTACCGTCTCCGCCAGTTCTTCTCCCCTGCACAGTTGCTGTCCATATACAGGGGCCTTGTCTGCCCTCGTATGGAGTATGCATCTCATGTGTGGGGGGGCTCCACTCACACAGCTCTTCTGGACAGAGTGGAGGCTAAGGCTCTTCGTCTCATCAGCTCTCCTCCTCATACTGATAGTCTTCTACCTCTTAAATTCCGCCGCAATGTTGCCTCTCTATTTTCTATCGATATTTCCACGCTGACTGCTCTTCTGAACTTGCTAACTGCATGCCTCCCCCCCTCCCGCGACCCCGCTGCACTCGACTTTCTACTCATGCTCATCCCTATACTGTCCAAACCCCTTATGCAAGAGTTTACCAGCATCTTCATTCTTTCATCCCTCACGCTGGTAAACTCTGGAACAATCTTCCTTCATCTGCATTTCCTCCTGCCTACGACTTGAACTCTTTCAAGAGGAGGGTATCAGGACATCTCTCCTCCAGTATCTGATCTTGCTTTCGGACACCTCTTTTGTTTCTTTTTTAGGAGCAGCGAGTAGCGGGCTTTTTATTATTATTATTGTTTTCTTTTTTTGTGTGCCCTTGAGCTGCCTCCTTTGTTGAAAAAAAAACAAAAAAAAAACAAAAAAAAAAAACTTGGAGACAGTACTGTACTTGTAAACAAAGAGACTGCAGCGGTGGCGATGCAGCATTAGCCATATTTTTTGTTCCCCTTTCCAGTTGGGCAAGAATATTACATCATACTATGAATTATGAAGTATATACTTTACTCTAGCATATACTATATTTACATGCAAATGTTAGGTCACAGTGTGGCCACTTAACCCTTTCAATATGGTGACACAGACATTGGCATCACAGTATGGAAAGGGTTAAGAGGAAATGGAAGACGAGTAATCCTCTTCTAAGCCTCTTAACCCGAGAACGTCGGCAGACCCTTTTCTGGGCTTTCACGAGTCGTGGCTGTGGTACGGTGGACCCTAAAAAGGGCTCACCATAACTCGAGCTAATTGTAGGCGGTGGTGGTATAGAGCAACCCACCATACATGCCCTGGGTCATACTGGTGGGTGAGTGATCTTGAGGTGGGCTTTTTTGTCATTGGTGGTGCTGTAAGGTCATGGCAGACTGAATTAGCTATCCACACAGTAATCACTTGTCAAATTCTCTAAAGTAGACAACAAGCGACCCTAGGCTAGATGCCATGCGTCGCAAGACTGTTTATTTTGTAACAAACACCACCCAAAAAGAATGGAGTTTGAATAACAGTAAATATTTTTTACAGCTTTATGGTTATGAGAGGAGTACTCTGATGTACATTCCATCCTCTTTTCTTAGTCTCAAAATGCAGTGTAATTTTGCCGTTTCTCGGCCACTTCTCGGCTTTCCCATAGCCAAAGCCCACGGGTTAATCCTCTTCTAAACCTCTCAATCCTCTTCCATTTCCTCTTAAGAGGTTTAGAAGAGGATTAAGAGGAAATGGAAGAGGACTAAGTGGTTTAGAAGAGGATTAATCCCCTTCCATTTCCTCTTAACCCTTTTCATACTGTGACACCGACATCTGCGTCACGTACTGAAAGGGTTAATAGCATGAGGTAATAATAAACGAATAGGTCTGTTCACGTACTGGGTGTTGCAGACATTAACGTACAGTTTAGTTTGGAACCTAACATCTGTGTATAAGGAGGGATTACTATGCAATGATTTTAACCCCTTTAAACACAAGGAGACGCATACTGCGTCCTTGTGTGCCCCGTACCATATCTGAGGACGCGTATACTGCATCCTGGCTCGCTTTAGCCAGCATATGAGTTATTTCTTCCTGGATATTGTACGATAGTTTTTTGGATGTAGGTCGTATATGATACGGTGTCTTATTTGACTTTCAATACTATTACTGTGTAAGAAGGTAAGTGTGTCTTGCATGCATTTGTACTTCACAGTAACAATCAGTTCTAACAGAAAATAACAAAAATAATGAGAAAGAAATGATATATGTTTATGTGTGTGAAGTTCCTCTTCCCTCGAGCTGCCAAGTGGCTGGCTAGTGCATTGTCTCACCACCACCTCAGCTCTGGGACGTGGGCTCGGGCGGTAACTGCAGCCTCCCCCTCATACCCATCTCACTTTCTTTTTTTTTTTTCATGTTCACCCATAGTGCCAGTAGGCTTTCTTCAGGGGTCTGGTGGTCGGTCCAAGCCTGGCATGGAGCAGGCAATTTTTATAGTGGCACCATTTATTCATGGCTCATGCTGCCCCCTGGAGCTCATTCTTGATTCACTTGGATGATTTCTTCTAGAGTCTGGATTAATGGGTGATCTTGAGGACAGTATGTGGGTAGTCTTAGGCCACTCGGCAGTGACTGAAAAATCCTGGGTGGTAGCGTGGAGATTCAAACCCGCATCGTTCAGCACGCGGTGAATCCAGGGCCCGCACACTAACCACTCAGCCACCGCCTACCCTATCTCTGTTTTCTTTCTTTCTTCCTTCCTACCTGTGTGTGTGTGTGTGTGTGTAATTCACCTCTTGGTCTGCTGCGGGTCTCTCTCGAGACAGCCAGCCGTTCCCATACGGAAGAGCACAGAGCTCATAGTACCGATCTTTGGGTAGGACTGAGACTACTCACACACAACACACGCGACAACGAGGTCACAACTCCTTGCCTGACGTCGCGTACCTACTCACTGCTAGGTGAACAGGGGCTACACGTGAAAGAAGATAAACCCAACTTATCTTCACCCGGCCAGGGATTTGAACTCCGGTCCTTCTGGTTGTGAGTCAGACGCTCTACCCCTGAGCTACCGGGCAGTGTGTGTGTGTGTGTGTGTGTGTGTGTGTGTGTGTGTGTGAGAGAGAGAGAGAGAGAGAGAGAGAGAGAGAGAGAGAGAGAGAGAGAGAGAGAGAGAGAGAGAGAGAGAGAGAGAGAGAGAGAGAGGGGGGGGAAGATAGGCTGCTCTCTCCCTCTCTTTCATATCAGTGAGGTGTCAATCTTTTGAATCTCTCTCTCTCTCTCTCTCTCTCCCACACACAAACACACACACACACACAAGACCAACCTCCAGGAGAACAGCCTTCAACCTTTTACTCCGTGAAATCTGTGTGTATTGCCAGTGAATCAGTGGGATATTTTCCATGATCTTACGTCTGTGTCCTTCCCTTCGCTCTCCCCCACTTCCCTCCACAAATTTATCTCTTTATCACAACTAATAAAAGGAAATACAATTCAGCAGATACATGTCATCTACGCATAATACAAATTTCTCTGTATATTTATGCATACATCTCAAAATTATCAATGAATTTATGTTTCTTTATATGCACCATTTAATTTTGCATATTTTTTTTACATAGTACATGATTATGTTGAGTTTATGGCTTAAAACTTGTTATATTCAGTAGCGACATTTAAAATTTGGCGCGTGCGGCCAGCTTGTATATGGGGTGAGGTGCTGTTTTGGGCCGGCCGTAGTGAAAAGGTTTACCCGGTAGCAGCGGGGATCATGTTTCTTGACCATTAGAATACGGGTGGTGATATATTTCTCTGAATGCTGTGCACAGGGAAAATTTAGGCATTTAAAAGAGATGGAAATGGTGTCTTTCTTTGCAATAATTGTATATTCATCAAGTACAGGTAACTCTCGATTTACGCGAGTTTGGTTTATGTGTTTTTAAATAACGCGGGGTCCAAAATCCAAATAAATGTTTAATTTACCCGTTTTTTCACTTGTACGCGATATTTTATGGAGTGGCCACCAGATGTCTCATGCAACTGGACTCACACGGCGCCGCGGCCACACAGCTGAGCTCAGTTCTTCCTGTGCGCCACTTGAACAACAATACAGTACCCACGCTGCCATGCTACTCAACAATAGGGGTGGGCAGGTACGGTACCAGTACCAGACTGCTCGGTACCGGTACCAATACTAGCCAGTCGCTCATGGTGTCCCTCATTTCTTCCTCACACGAGTGAGGCTGAGACTGAGTGCCTGAGTGATATGGATATATTCTCTATCTCTCTCTCTCTCTCTCTCCACTGAATGAAGTGAATATTTATTTTTCAATTGAAACCTACCTCTTGTTTGATTTACATTGTTTTTGATTTACGCGACCTCTTCAAGGACACAATACTCGCGTAAATCGAGAGTTACCTGTATATATGGTGGCGTAATAAAACTTCTCTCCTAATAACAATAAAAAAGTTATGACAGCCGAAAATATTGCACATTTTCTCGTGGCCGTGACGCGTCGCGTGGAAGCACCCCACTTGCTCTCTCTCTCTCTCTCTCTCTCTCTCTCTCTCTCTCTCTCTACCTACCTACTTGCCCCTCCCTCCTCTGTCAATGTCACTACCATAGCAGTCATCAGAGTCACTGTCACTTTGATTCACCTGCGCTCTACTTCCGCCTGGAGCAGAGGAACTGCTTGATGCATCACGAGACATGACAGATGTATTCCGAACAAAAGTGGGAAATGATCTGTGGCCTTCGGTAGGCTGCGCGCTGGAGACAAATGAGTGTGTACGGATGCCAGATGCCTCCACCATTCTTCTGAGTCATGAATTGGCGGTATATTTGAAACGTAGGGAGCGTAGAGTGTGATGATTATATATATGATCCCCGTACGGTTGGGGCGTGGGGTAGCGCACTTATGTATACAATCGCCGTAATCTAAGGGTTAAAGGCCCCTCTAAACGAGAAAAATCATCACTCACACAAACCATTTCATAATATATATCAAAGCATTTGTGATCATTTTATGTATCTTCTATTTTAGGGGGTTTATATCATGGCACAAATTTGGCCTGTCACTGCTACACGGTAAAGCCACAAATTTGGCCCGTCGCTGCTACTGGGTTAAGAACTAGAATGTATAATAGAAAACAACACAACTCTACTTGCCCTTTGGCAGAGCCACATCAAGCCTGGTTCTCTGAAACTTTTTTGACTCAAAGGATTCCGTCTGTACTTCAACACTGCATACTTTGGCTGCACCTTGGCCACCAAAATCAAATCTGGGAATAAAAACGAGAAAAGGGGAGGATAGGTGGGTGAGGAGACTTGGGTGAGGATGGATAATGAGTAAGGATAGGAGGGATTGGAAACTTATCCAAGCCAGCCCCTTGAAGAAGCTCTAATAGTATGTGGAAGGAAACTGATAGATGGATGGATAATCATACATATTTATATAAAAATTGTATGACTCTGCTATTACTTTTGGACAAAATTCATGGTTGAATATTGTATGAGTACTACTTTTTAAAAGCTGAAATTGATGTTTCTAGAGTTAGAAGTCCATATGATCTGCAAATCAATAAAACAAAATCAGAAAAAAAATCATCAAGTATTATATTCACTAAAATAATTTGAATTATACAGTGGGGTCCACCGACTAGCATTTTTCTAGCTAGCAGTTTCAAGTCTAGCATTAACCCTTTCCTCTGTATCTCAAAAACTATTCATCACAGCTAAAAACCAAAAACACCACTTGAAAGAGGAGGTCCAGATCTATAGGAATCGGTTATGTATGCCTCTTTTGCGAATGTACATGCACGTTCAGGGAGTGTTGAATTTTAACACTTACATCGGTGCATGCGGGATGATCAGCCACATTGATGTAACTGTGGACATCTCTCCTTCAGACTCTGGCAAGGGAGTATTGCCAACTGCAATATTTACAATTATTTGGTCAAAGAATCAGTCAGGTGATAGGTGAAGCTATGCAAAAATGCCGCTATATTGGGCAAGAACATCCACCAGTTACTCATCCATAGATTTGCCGTGCTGGGCTGATATGATTTTCCACCAAATTTAGTGAAGAACCCACTCAAATGGCAATCCTGTGTTGTGAAAATTAGTGTTGGAACACTCATACGCGGGAGATTTGAGTGCGGGTGGAGCTCGCAGCGAGCGTTTAGTACCACAAGCAACTACGCCTAACACTCGCTGCGAGCGTTTAGCAATGAAAGGGTTAAGACAGAAAGTCCTGGTTTCATAAGTACATAAGTTGTAGTTATAAGTGTGGCCAGTGTCACCTTCTGCATCTTCCTATCTTCTGCGTGGGAATATTGTGAGGGAGATGCGTAGAATGCCATTTTTCTTGTGCATAGCTGATCCACTGTCCTGCTTGGCTCACCACCCCACCCACAAGGAGTTGTGCACCAAAGAGGTGTACTAAACACATGCCTGCGACATTGCCCCTGTTGCCCTGCTCAACCTTGAGGGCTTTCTGGTTTTAATGATTATGAATTGGTGCAGAAACATGTTTGGTTCTCTTGTTAAGGCCTGTCTACACTGGGAAACTTTGTTTGGAAACATCATTTCCAAACTGTTTCCAAACATTTTGCAACCAATGTTTTCTGTCTAGACTTCAGTTGTTTACAGGTCGTCAGTGAGTGAGGAGGTTGCTGCAGTAGCCTCATCATTTTATTTAAAATTGCCCTCACTGAGGAACAAGAAAGAGACACGAGTGAAGAAGTTTTTGGAATAATGAACTTTTCATGGTGAGTTGCTTCTGGCAGAACTTAAAGTAGATGGAGCAGCAGGTTTAAATATTCTGTGTGAATGTCCACTACTGACTTTGAACTACACTGTACTGATAATTCACCACCACTGCCACAACAATCAAAACATGTGGGCACATGCACCTAACTAATGATGCAATATTTTCCTATACAACTATCCCCATTAATCCTGTGGGTAAGGGGTCTTGGACCCCCACGAATAGTGAATTTCTGCAAATGTATGGCACCCACCCAAAAAAGTCTCTACACCAGCAAAAAATACTTGAGAGCAATTTTCTTCAAACTATTCCAAACAAAGCATTTCTGTTACTTGAAAGTTGCATAAAATATCATATATTGCATCAGTCATCATCTAAACCAGTGGCTCCCAAACTGGGGGCATGCCCCCCTGGAGGGGCGTGAGCTGGATACGACCGGGGCGTGATTCAGTCTGGCAAATATTGCAGTTTTGCAAAAAATAAATAAACACAAACACACACACACACACACACACACACACACAAGAAAATAATAGTTACAATGATAAGGCCAAGGTTGGAGTATGCAGCAGTGGTCTGGTCTCCTCACAAAAAGAAGAACATAAAAAAGCTGGAAAGAGTGCAGAGAGATGGTACCGGAACTTAGAGATCGGACTTATGAGGAGAGATTCAATAGCATGGGCCTCACAACCCTGGAGAGAAGAAGAGAAAGAGGAGACCTGATAGCAGTGTACAGGGTGGCGAGCGGAGTGGAGCATTTGGACAGAGAGGACCTGTGTGTGTGGAACGAGAAACGAGAGGACATGGAAAGAAGTTGAGGGTGACCATGTGTAGGCAAGATGTGAAAAAGTTTAGCTTCCTAAACAGAAGCATTGAGCTATGGAATAGGCTAGAGGAGGAGGTGGTTTGTGCAAGAAACATTCATGATTTTACGGAAAAGTTGGACAAGAGCAGATATGGAGACGGAACAGCGTGAGCATAGCTCTTTTTTTGTATGTAACAACTAGGTAAATACAACTAGGCAAATACACACATCGTGGTGCAACTGGTTAGAGCGCTGCGCTGCCAGGCTTCACTGCCCGACAGGACGGCGGTTCGAGCCCACTCAGGCCGGATTCTTTCCGTTGACTAGGAGTTGTAACTGTCCCCCTTGAGCAAGAAGGATGGGGTGTGTGGTGTGTGAGGTCCTGGCAGTACCTTTATATTGACGATAAAGAGCACTTGCTCATGTCGTGGGGGTTCAGTTCTAGAACCCCCCGCAATAGGCGAAAATCTGCGAAGTAGTGACCTTATATTTATTTTATTACAGTACCCTCTCGAGTTTCGCGCTTGCTTCATTCCGAAGGTATGGCGCTACACTCGAGGATCGCGAAACTCGAGGTATTGAAATCCATGTAAAAGCACTTATTGGTTCTGACCCGTGGAAAATAATGTTGTGAAACAGTGAATTTACTGTACCCAACGGTTATGTTTCTCGCAAGACACTTAACTCCTCCAGGACAACTCCACAAAACCACAACCACTTACCACTAATACAGCAGGGGTGCAGGCTTTCCCCGCAAGCGCCTCCCAGAGTTACAACGATAATCCTAACAGGCCTGATAGTAATACCTTTTTGTAATCACTGTAGGAGGGCACTTATCTTTAGAAGGGGGTTTCAAAAGAAGTGGTCTCTTTAAGTCTCGTCCTAGATGAGTCCTGTAGTCCTCGAGTCTAAGTATAAATCAGCACTGCCGTGAGTTACTGTTGGAACCGCGAGCGCTGAGGTGTTGTCAGCTGAATAGCTTTTGATGGAGTGGGCCGAAAGCCAACCACGTGGGTCTGAAGAGGTATTTTGAATTTCCCTCGCCAGATGGCGTGGCTTTCGATGTTAAATTATCCTTGCTCTTTAATAATAATTCCACAAGGGCAATTATTCATTATTTCATGAAAGGAAACACTGAACTATTATTCCTTTCATGGTAAATGTGTTTAGTCTTCATGCAGTGAATAAGGTGATTGTCTCGGTCTGGGAGCCCGTGAGCGAGGTATTTAAGTACCATCCAAGGCTTATTTGAGCTCAGACGATACTCTTAGTTGGCTTGAACTCTTGGCCCGAGACTAGTTCCATAAGGGAAATAGTTAATTTGTCTAATCCCCTGGTTAACTGACCTAATTCCTAACACATTCCCCAGAGGAGATTGCGATTCTCCAAATCGCAATTAACCATCTAGAGTAATTATTTATTCAATTATTTATTTAAAGAAAAGAAATGGGGACTAATCTTAGTAAGAGGAAAAGAGTGAAATGCAATTAAGGGGGGTTGAGATCGTTGCACATTTCATCCAAATAGACTTGCCCTTACCCTTTCCTCACCTTGTAGGAAGGTGTAGCATTTTTACTAATCATCCTCACCTGGGAAGGTGTAGCATATTTTTTAATCAATCCTCACCTGGAAGGTGCAGCATATTTTTTAATCAATCCTCGCCTGGGAGGGTGTAGCATATTTTTAACCCTGATAATTCTAACTACTACCCAAAATTAATTATAAAGTCTTCAGCCTTAGTAGGTGAAGTATTGAAACAACCAAGATATTTACAAGTTATCTAAATTATCCCTAAGCATTTTGTTAAACCGCTCTGTAGCCTTCCTTTTGGGCCGAGGCGCCCCGACACAATCACCGCCACTCTGGGTGGGGTTGGCATTATTGTGGGAGGCCCCCTGGTCATATACCAAATCTCTACCCGGATGAGTTATAGTGAGCTCCAGCGGACAAAGGTTACATATAGAATGAAATTCTACTGCTCCATTACCTTGTTTGACCTTGACTGTTCTTATTGTCCAATCCCTTAATAATTTGCAAGACAGTGCCCATTAACCAGAAGGGTCTGGGTTTATTTAAAGCTTTAATCAGAACGATATCTCCTATTTTAATTTTGTTTTCCCAAGTTGACTGATATAGGTTTCTGCTATGTTCTCTTAAACTGAGTAGATAACTCTCATACCACAACTTTTTAAAGCTTTCTAATACTTCTTCTTGCACTTCAAGAGTCTTTTCTAAAGAGGGCTGGCTCTGGTCATCGACCCACACTTCCCCATCCCCCCTCAATACGAGAGATGGGTCCCCATGAAGTTTCGAGAAGGAGTTAGGTGTTATAAACTCCAAGCTTTCTGAACTGGATTGGTAGGTCAAGGGTCTAGAATTTATGGCCAACTGAATGCTTGACAAGGATGTTAACATCTCAAAGTATGTCAACTTGGCCCTTCCGACTACTTAATACAAACAATTCTTGAGCACCCTTATTAACCTTTCCCAAGCAGAGCCTACCCATGCTGAATATAAGGGAATTCTCACATGCTTGATGTTAATTCTCTCCAGTTCTTCTTGAACTTCTTTGGATTGTAGGGAGTTTTCTAAAATGTTGCCACCTTTTAAGAAGGCTTTGGCATTATCACTGTACAGGTAATGGGGAATAGAGTATAGGTTACAAAATCTATGAAAGGCTAACAGAAAATTCTTTGTTGACATGTCAGGTAATAATTCAAAGTGAACAGCTCTAATATTAAGACAAGTGAATACCAAAACATAAACCTTGACTGACTGATCACTAAGTTCATCTTTGACCCAGAAATGGCCAGTATAATCTACCCCGACATGTTGAAAAAGTTTTATTAGGTTTATATGATGCTTAGGCATATCTGTGAATTCTGGGTACTTAAATGCCAAGGCATTATACTTTTTACATACATTACAAGAGCTTAGTGTGCTCTTGACTGCCATCCTACCCTTAGGGATCCAGTACCCTTGTTCCCTTAAATAATTCAAGGTAGTTCCAATGCCTAAATGTTGCATTTTGTTATGACAGTTATTTATTATCAATGTAGTTAACCTGTGCTCCTTAGGGAGTAACACAGGGTGATGTACGTCATACTTCAAGTATTGACACTTACTTATCCTGCCTGTGGACCTTATAATGCCTTTTCCATCTAGAAATAAGTTGAGGTTAGATACCAGAGGAGGAATATTTTTCTCATTTGCATTATTTGGATTGTTCAAGAAATTCAGTTCATTCTGGAAACACTCAGTTTGAGCCACCTTTACCCAATACTCTAAGGCTTTCTTTCTAGGATCACAATCCTTTATTTTATTTAGAAATTTATATAGGTAAGCTGTGCACCTCAACAAGCCCTCAAAGGAAGAGTATTTATTTATATTTATTACTCCTGTATTTACTTTAGGTGGCTGAGAGGTACAAGCAGTGCATATTTTGCCCTTTTGAGAAGGCGCTATGCTCAACAAAGGGTATTGAGGCCACAGTGGTAATCATTAGTAAGCCACTGTGGTCCCTCCAGCCAGAACTTCATTTTATCTAAATATTTGCTATAAGATAACCCTTTGGTTAGCATATCTGCTGGGTTCTCTTCAGTGTGTACATAGTGGTATGCTACAGGTAACTTGAATTTCTTACTTATTTCAGTCTTCAGGCCATCAGCTTCTAACACTGTTTTTCAAGAATTTGGATTTTACATTAGTATCCTTAGTTAGAAGCCAATTTAGCACCACCTGAGCATCCACACAGATATTTATAAATTAAATTTGGATGTGTTGATAAGCCTCTAAAATTGTAGGTAAGCATTTGAAAGCTAATATCACACCCATGAGCTCTAGAGTGGGGATGCTGTGTTCATTTCTCTTATTTAATGGAGCTACCTTAGACTTAGAGTGTAGGTATGTACTTCTACCCTCTCCATCTAGAGCGTAGGCAACAAAGCCATACGCTTCAGCAGAACTGTCAAAAAAATACGTAGCCCATATGTGTTTAGCTCGTTTAGAGCTTGTCTAGGAAATGACACTTCTGAAAGCATCTCCAAGTCTCTACTCAATTTTTTCATCTCAGTACAGATCTCTTCAGGAAGGGGTTCGTCCCAGCCTCCTTCCAGTTTCCATATTTTTCTCATTAATAAGTTTCCTCTTATGGTTACAGGTAGAGCCAAATTCAAAGGATCAAATAGTTTGGAAGTTTGAGAAAGGACTTGTCTTTTTGTGTTTGCTTCTGGATTTATTTTGCATGGAGCTATGCTCAGGGAATCCTGCTGAACATTATATCTGTACCCTAGCACCTTTCCTTCTTCGCTGGAGTGTTCTACTAATCTTCCATCACTTTCCATCTGTTCTCTCAATTCAGTTGAATTGGAATTCCAAGATCTTAAGGTAAATCTGCCTGCCTTCATTCTCTCATATGCCAGATTATATAATTCCTTCATTTCTTTAATTTAATTTCCTGTTACCAATACATTATCTACATAAAAATTATTTGCCAATATTTTGCTTAATTTGTCATCAGGAAATGAACTTGCATGATGTTTCATCACATGGTGCAAGATGAATGGGGAAGAGGTGAACCCAAACACTATGGTCTTGAACCTGTAGGTGACCAATTTCTTGCCTCTTTTCCAAAAGAAGCAAAACCTATTTTGGTCTACTTGATTTTTTAATTTAATCATCAAAAAGGCTTGTTTTACATCACTGAGCATGACTGATTTATTGGTGCAAAAATAGAAAAGTAATTGAAGAATGTTATTCATTAAATCTACACCTGGGAAGGCAGCCTCATTAAGAGAAGGTACAGTAGAGCCCCACTTAGCGCGAGATCAATTAGCGCGAACCGCAATTAGAGCGAGCCACCATCTACCAAGAAAAAAATTAATTAGCGCGAAAGCCTCAATTAGTGTGAGCAGCCACCACGACTGAATTTTGAAAATTGCGCCAAGCCGCCATGATGCGCGGCACAAGCCGCCATGTTGCATGGCACAATCTGCCATGATGCGCAGCACAATCTGCCATGATGCGCAACACAAGCCGCCATGATGCGCGGCACAAGCCGCCATGATGCGCGACACAAGCCGCCATGATGCGCGGCACAAGCCGCCATGATGCGCGGCACAAGCCGCCATGATGCGCGGCACAAGCCGCCATGATGCGCGGCACAAGCCACCATGATGCGCGGCACAAGCCACCATGATGCGCGGCACAAGCCGCCATGATGCGCGGCACAAGCCGCCATGATGCGCGGCACAAGCCGCCATGATGCGCGGCACAAGCCGCCATGATGCGCGGCACAAGCCGCCATGATGCGCGGCACAAGCCGCTATGATGCGCGACACAAGCCGCCATGATGCGCGGCACAAGCCGCCATGATGCGCGGCACAAGCCACCATGATGCGCAGCACAAGCCGCCATGTGACACAGCACAAGCCGCCATGATGCGCGGCACAAGCCGCCATGATGCGCGGCACAAGCCGCCATGATGCTCGGCACAAGCCACCATGATGCGCAGCACAAGCCGCCATGTGACACAGCACAAGCCGCCATGATGCGTGGCACAAGCCGCCATGATGTGCAGCACAAGCCGCCATGATGCTTGGCACAAGCCGCCATGATGCGCAGGACAAGCCGCCATGATGCGCAGCACAAGCCGCCATGATGCGCGACACAAGCTGCCATGATGCGTGGCACAAGCCGCCATGATGCTTGGCACAAGCCGCCATGATGCGCGGGACAAGCCGCCATGATGCGCAGCACAAGCCGCCATGATGCGTGGCACAAGCCGCCATGATGCTTGGCACAAGCCGCCATGATGCGTGGCACAAGCCGCCATGATGCTTGGCACAAGCCGCCATGATGCTTGGCACAAGCCGCCATGATGCGCGGGACAAGCCGCCATGATGCGCAGCACAAGCCGCCATGATGCGCGACACAAGCTGCCATGATGCACAGCACAAGCCGCCATGATGCGCGACACAAGCCAAGGTTTTTTTTTTAATGTGAGTGATTATTTTGAGTAATTATCAAACCCAAAAGTCAGATCCACGTGTGCACCAAATAATTTTTTTCATATTGGTTTCTTTATTCCATTAGCGCGAATTCAGTTAGCGCGACCGCGTTCATCCACCTAATTCTCGTGCTAGATGGGGCTCTACTGTAATTCCTTCTTGGTTTTTAAAGAACAATTGAACACAGGTCTTAGTTTAGTTGTTACTTGTTCTTCCATTTTGATGACAGGTCTATGAGGTATCCAAATCTTTTGATTATACTGAGAAGGTTTTACTTCAATTTCTTCTATTATGCCGTCAGCCAGCTGTTGGTCAAATACAGCTTGATACTTTTCCAGTAACCCCTTTCTTTTTAAGTGGTCCAGAGCTCAGTCCAGCACGTTAAGTGCAACAGAATGATTTGATGGAACAGAATCTATTTTGTCTGAATACCATGGTAACTCAACATTATAATGACCCTCTTTGAAAGTAATACCATTTTCAAACTGCTTTATTTGTTTGCTTTCTAGGGACACAAGGTCTTGATCAGTGGTTTTAATTCCCAAGGACTCGAGGCTAAAGAGATGTTCCAGTCCATTGTCCACTTCTGTGTCCTCTAGAAGGTGTTCAAGTGGGTTGAAATATGATTTTATAGGGTCCAAAATGGCATTAACCATTGTTTTAGTTTTGTTGCATAGGTTTTTCTCATCCTTTTTTGTTACGAGATGCATAACAAATTCCTGTTCTGCTGGACTCAAAAAGTTAAATACATTTCCAATGGGAGCTACTTTGTTGTGCATAACTAAACATTTACCTCCTAATTTCTCTTGCCAGGACACTGATGACATAGACTGTAGAATGTCAATGCCTAGCAACATATCAACTTGGATAGTTTCATGGTTCTTGGCCTCATAGAAGTGGTCATCCAACAATTTTATGTTATTTTCCTTGAATTTGCAAATGACTGCATTCATCCCTGGAACGTAAAA
Organism: Eriocheir sinensis; assembly: GCF_024679095.1. Classification (NCBI taxonomy): domain Eukaryota; kingdom Metazoa; phylum Arthropoda; class Malacostraca; order Decapoda; family Varunidae; genus Eriocheir; species Eriocheir sinensis. The sequence continues at coordinate 2,752,544 of NC_066520.1, forward strand.
ATTAATATCCAAGGTCTTGTCCACCAATAAAAGAGCAAAAGTGAATCGATCTTCTAATTTAATTCCTGTAGCCATTTGTTTGAAGTTTTTTGTTTGCACCAATGTAGGTTTCAACATCGCAATCTAGGGAAAACAATTTATTCACATCTGGGCAGAGGTCTTTGGCAGTGGTTTCCGAAAGATATGATCTTTGGCTTCCGGTATCAACAAGGCACCTAACCTTTCTACTCTTTCTGCCATTCTTTAAAGTTAAAGTCATCGTTGGCTGCAATTGGCAAGTCGAAACTTCTTTGAGCCAGGCACAAGCTTATATTTGTCTTAATTTGAGGTTTAGCCTTATCTTTCTTGTCGGCCGAGGGACACAATGTTGTAGTATGTTCTTTTGACCGACAGACTCTGCATTGGTATCTAAGTTTGCCCTGTTTGCCATAACAGTTGTTCTCATCGTGCCCCGAACCAGCACACCTGGTACACATAGATAATTCTTTTAGTCGGGCAATTTTGGCTTCCAAGTTGGTAAAGTTCGAGCATTGGCCCATAGAATGCCCACCAGCCCCACATAACTTACAAGTTAATTCTGTGGAGAAGGATTTGTAATTCTGGAGTGTACCCTTTGGTGCTTGGTTTTCTCTGGCCTTCATTGGCGGTTTGTTTTCAACTAAGGAAGGCTTATTGTTGCCTTATTAAAATTCCTAGGCTTTACTGAACAAGTTTTACTCAGAGTGGTGAGAACTGTGATAATTTTCAAAGATTTCAGTTATGGTGGGAAATTCTTCGATAAAAGATGAATGAATTCCCTTTTTACTGTTGCTGGCAGTTTGTCAAAGATAATATGGCTGATAAGGGAATGACCAGCTGAGTCTGGTTCCAGCAAGTTAAAGCCATGTGCCTTTAACTCGGCTAAATAGGTCCTTATCTCATTTATGAAAATCTTGGTGGAAGTATATTCAGGGTCAAACGAAGAGCTATGATAAGATTTCATTGTATTCTTGTAAGTTTCATCAATATTGAATTCTTTGTCTAAAAATTCTTTCTCCAGCATTTGGATGGCTGTTTTGTAATTAGCATCCGTAATGGATAAATGTTTCACTACTGAGAGAGCATAATCTCTCAAATAGTTTGGTAGCATCAGTCAGATGCTTTCTCGTCCCAATCACATTATTAAATTGGTTTAAAAAGGTATTAAAAGCAAACTTGTCCTTCTCCTTTCCCAAAAATGTTCCACAATTCAATGGAGGAGGCTTACCTTCACTAAAATTCATCTGTGACAAACTGCATAAGATTCTGTGAAGTAATATCACTTTGAGCACCTCTTAAATCCTGATCCTTATTTAGTTCAACATACTGATCTAATTCTATTTCAATCTGTAGTGAGAAATTCATTTGATCTTCCAACTCTGAGGCATAGTAAGTTTTATCCTTACTTTCAAGGTCCGTTTGATCCATTACTTTATTTATTGTCATCATAGTGTTTCACTCGTACCATTTCTAATTCTTTTTTATTGGTCAAGCTCTTACTTAGAGAGGGTGTCAAGGAATCTGTTTGAGTTAATTCTTTCAATTGCTTAAGAAGGAGTGTTATTTTTCTTTTAAAGATTCCCCTGCTCCTTCTCGGGGTCTTAATTATCTCTTGGGGAACAGAGTCTTTATTTACTCCAAGGGTGACTGCATCCTCAGGGTTTAGTTTTGAATCCATTGTGGCAAATATAGAAGCAAGCTCAATATTGAAATAAATAGTCTAAAAGGGTTTGATTAATAGGGGTGGTTTCAATTAAAAGGGCAATTATAAAAAAAAGACCCCTAACTGTACAAGGAGGCAGTCCCGGACCGGCTAGTTGGCCCTCAATTGCCACTACCGTAGCTATTCAGCTGAATAATGCTTCAGGCATCTGGGGATCAACTATACTCACTGCCGGTGTTCAAGGGCATATGTCAGGCCACCCAAGATTGCATCCCTGTAGTACGTACCTCACCAAACCAGTTCCTCGCAAGTGAACAACACCCCTGTGATACTGAGGGTGGTCGAGGAGGAAGGGTCGAAGTACCATTAAGCTACTCATAACACCCGATCTCTGAACCCGTTTGCTAGAACAAACTCACGATCCCAACTCCCAAACCGAGACAGATCACGTATACGTAAGAATGACCAAACAGTAACACTTTCATCTTAACTTTATACTGCCTCAGGAGATGAACTAACAAGGCTGTACTCGTTGCTAAATTCAACTGAATCTAGCAAAGAGCAGGTGATGTAGTTACTCACTTCTTTTGAAAATATCTTGTTGATACATCTGCTCTCAAGCATTCAACACCTCAGCGCTCGCGGCTCACACATTAACTCGCGGCAGTGCTGTTTTATACTTTGTCTCAAGGACTACAGGACTCCTCTAGGACGAACTTCAAAAGACCACTTCTTTTGAAACCCTTCTAAAGATAAGTGCCCTCCTACAGTGATTACAAATAGGTATTACTATCAAGCCTGTTAGGATTATCGTTGTAACTCTGGGAGGCGCTTGCAGGGAAAGCCTGCACCCCTGCTGTATTAGTGGTAAGTGGTTTGTGTTCTTTTTGTGGAGTTGTCCTGGAGGAGTTAAGTGTCTTGCGAGAAACATAACCGTTGGGTACGGTAAATTCACTGTATCACAACAATAATGACTTTTTCCGACTTTACACCTTTGTTATCACAATTTTTTCGACTTTACTCCCTTGTTATCTCAAAATACGTACATTGTTAATAGGCAGCAAATGGGAAGTAGGAACAGATCGTTTTTCAGCCCCAGTTGAAGGCGGCTGCCTTATAACTGGCTGGCAGTTCTGAATACACGCTTGTGATCCACGTGGTGTCGTCTGCTAAAGTAAGGGCGGTCGCTCGCTGTCACCCGTGGGACAGTTGGACAAACCTATATTTTTCTGGTAGTTTTCTGTGTGTTATGAAACTAACTAACTCTTTCTGTTGAAAATCATGAAATCACTAATATCATGATTGACTTTTCAATGCCCATTGAACGTAAACCGCTGCCGCCGCCGCAAAATAGCTCGCAGAGAGGTTCAATTTCCTTACTGTTCCCATATTTCCCTCACCGCTCACAAAGATCACAAGCAGTCACACAGCACGCATGCGTGGTGGACAGCAGAATATCGGGGAGATATTTCTCGCAACACCGGCCAGTGTAGTGGACCTTCTTCTTCTTCTTTTGACCTGTAACGCTTTGTATCGCTTCTTAGGTCCTCCTTCTTCACACTTTTATGCTTCACAACATGCACTTAAGGCCGCTTTCAAAGTCATTTTGTTTGTTTTGAAACTGGCCGATGGGATAGTGGCGGCTGTGGGGTTAGCCTAGCCCCGCACTTACCCCACACTCTCAACATCTCTCGCTTCGTCTGCAGCCGCCACTACCCCATCGGCCAGTTTCACGTGAAATACTAAGCGGCGATCGCTGCCATTGGTAACGATCAAAACAAAGTGACTGTGAAAGCGGCCCTTAGTTACTTAACAGTGCGCACTTATACACTTCACCCTGAACTTAGGTGTTTTTGTCCTTTTCTTTCCCCGATTTTGTTTTTCTACGCCCTTTTGCTACTTTTCAATATTACTTTTCACCGTCGCTGCCATGCATTACAGGTCAAAAGAAGAAGAAGAAGAAGAAAAGGAAAACAAAACTGGGAGATCTACAATTTTCATAGACTTGATAAAAAGATTTTTGGACTGTGGTTCCACAGCACGGGATGTTCTCTTATCTTGTTAATCAAGTAGTAAGCAAAGCAGCTCTGCCAGTCCATTTTAAGAGTCTCTTGGTGGGCCATCTTCCACTGCTCCTCACTCCTCAGCCACTGCCGTCGACTGTTTGTTTACATGCAGCCGTTCGCTACCCACGTACCCACGCTCGTACTCACAACCGTTTTCCATTCATAAGGAAAACCAACAACTCGCTCCCGGTTGGGCATACAGGCAACTGCGGTTGTCCATAGCCCCAATGGTTGGACACCGCCTTTTAACCCTTTCATTGCTAAATGCTCGCAGCGAGCGTTAGGCGTATTTGTTGGTGGTGCTAAACGCTTACTGCGAGCTCCAGCCGCACTCAAATCTCCCGCGTATGAGAGTGTTCCAACACTATTTATCACAACACAGGATTGCCAATTGAGTGGGTTTTTCACTAAATTTGGTGGAAAATCATATCAGCCCAGCGCAGTAAATCTACGGACGAGTAACTGGTGGATGTTCTTGCCCAACATAGTGGCATTTTTGCATAGCTTCACCTATCACCTGACTGATTCTTTGACCAAATAGTTGTAAATATTGCAGTTGGCAATACAACCTTGCCAGAATCTCAAGGAAAGATGTCCGCAGTTCCCTCAGTATGGCTGATCATCCCACACGCACCGACGTAAGTGTTCACATTCATCACTCCCTGAACGTGCATGTACGTTCGCAGGAGAGGCATACATAACTGACTCCTATAGATCTGGGCCTCCTCTTTCCAATGGTGTTTTTGGTTTTTAGTTGTGATGAATAGTTTTTGAGATACAGAGGTTAAAAGAGACCCCCCATTGGGCTGCCTGACTGCACCTGAGGGGATAGTCGCGTCCCGTCCCGCGCGCAAGGAAAGGGTTAAGGCAGCACGCATGACGCCGACAGTAGGTAGACGTGACCCGTACATGTCAAAGCAACGTGAAACTCGTGATGGTAATGCACGAAAGTCGTGATGGTAAGAATTTAGGCTAAGCGTTAAACTCGAGGATCGCGAAACTCGGATAGCGCGAAACTCGAGAGGGTACTGTATATATAAATATTTTAAGGCTTTATCAACCCTCCCCTTACTCATATAAACCTTTCCCACACTCTTATAAACACTTACTATACAGGAGGTCCTCGGGTTATGACAGTCTCGACCTATGATGTTTCGTCGTTACAACACGGTTCCAATAAATGATTCTTTAATTCTTGTCTCGACTTCCAACATTTGTTTCATAAATACAAACTTCGTGAAGGAACTAGTTTGTTGAGCGGAGCGGAAGAATACTCAGAGAAAGGACAATATGAGCGTAGCTCACTTCCTTTATAACACAACTAGGTAAATATGGAAAGGGAAAGGGAGGAGGAGAGGGACAGAGTGAGTGATAAAAAAAATACAGATAGAGGATGTAAGAAGGGAGAACAAGGAAAAGGAGTGGATGAAACAGGGAGAGATAGAGAGGATGAAAACAAAGAGAAAGGAGAAGAGTGTGGGGAGGGAGGGTCAGTAGGGAGTGTTAGGTCAGGTCCTGAGAAAGAGTCAGGTCAGGGCTTCAGTCTAGACATGACCTGACTTACTTCTGCCCCTCCCTCCCCACAGACTTTCCATTTCCCTTTCTCTGTGTGTGTGTGTGTGCGTGTGTGTGAGAGTGAGTGCATCCGTGCGTATTTACCTAGTTGTATATACTTAGTTGTGACATAGCTCTTTTCCCATATGTTACAACTAGGTAAATACAACTGGGTAAATGCGAACGTACGGACGCACGCACGCACGCACGCACTCACTCACTCACTCACTCACACACACACACACACACACAAGGTCATGTCCTGATCGAAGTCCTGACCTGACTCTCCCTCAGGACCTGACCTGACTCTCCCTACTGATCCTCCATCCCTACACACACAAGGTGGGGAAAAAGGGAGAGAGAAAAGGTGTGAGTGGAAGGGAAAGAGATTAAAAGAGAAAACTGGGAGGGAGGGGAAAGGAAAAAAAGAAAGAAATGAGAAGGAACACAAAAAAACACAAAGAAAGAACAAACAACAGCAGACCTGCTGGTCCTTACGAGGCTGTTTGTGACAAGCTACACTAACTATCTAATCAAAGGTGGAAGATGAAGGACAGCAAAGGTGAAGGCTCCTCCCCATCCCCCATCCCTCCAGCCAAAGCTGGCAGGAAAGGAAAAAGAACCATGCAGCATGGAAAAACTACATGGAAATTATGTAGGAAAGAAGTACCATTACTGCTACCACTAACCGGGCGATAAAAGCGGACAAGGACACCAGTATTCGAAAGAACTTAACGTTATTACGACAATGAGTAATATCTTAGTTGCTGGTTGGATTCAAAATACTTATCTAATCTATTCTTGAAGGCCGTAACTGTTGTACTATCAACGACATCACAGGGTAGAGAGTTCCAAACATCAACAACTCGATTGAAGAAGAAGTGTTTAGCTCTGTGCGACGAGAATCTTTTACCACTTATCTTCAAATTGTGATTTCTTCTTGTTCTATTTGATCGATCAATTGTAATCTTCCGCATTGATATCACTGAATTCTTTAAACATTTTAAACACTTCTATTAGATCGCCTCGCATTCTTCGTTTTAATAGGCTGAATAAATTTACTTCTTTAAGCCTTTGTTCATATGATAAATTTCTCAACCAAGGAATCATCTTTGTTACTCTTCGTTGAACCCGTTCCAACTTTTCTATGTCTTTTCTGTAATAGGGAGACCAAAACTGTACACAGTACTCTAGACGGGGTCGAACCAACGAATTATGCAGTTTTAATATTACTTTTTCCGATTTATTATTAAAGACTCGTCCGATGAAGCCAACCAATTTGTTTGCAGTTTTAACTACCTCTGAACAATGCTGACCGGGCTTTCAATCACTTGATATAGTGATTCCAAGATCCTTTTCTTTACTTACTGCAGAAAGTTGTTTGCCATTCATTACGTACCGAACGCGATTGTTATTTTTTCCGATGTGCAACACTTTACATTTGTCAACGTTAAATTTCATTTGCCAATGATTGGCCCAATGTGCAAGTCGATCTAGATCTGATTGTAAAGCTTCTTCGTCGAGTGTCACAGTTGCTTTACTAGCAACTTTTGTGTCATCAGCAAATTTTGATACTTTGCAAGTGAGCCCATCATCGATATCATTAACATAAATTAAGAAGAGCATGGGGCCAAGCACTGATCCTTGAGGTACGCCGCTTCTGACATCGAGCCAGTTAGATGTAACACCGTTTAGAACTACTCTCTGTTTCCGCTCGGAGAGCCAGTCCACAAGCCAATTGTGAATGTTACCCGAGATACCGTGCGCCAATAGTTTGCTGAGCAATCGTTGGTGGGGGACCTTATCAAATGTCTTTTGAAAATCCAGATATATGATATCTACTGATCTGCTTTCATCGAACACCTCAAAAATATAATGAAAAAAATCAAGTAAGTTAGTTAAACATGAGCGTTTACTACGGAAGCCATGTTGCGAATTATTTATTATATTATTTTCTTCGAAGAATTTCACCATATTGTCACGAATGATAGTCTCCATTAACTTACAAACAATCGATGTCAGGCTAATTGATCGATAGTTTTCTGGATAAGACTTGTCCCCCTTTTTGAAAATTGGTGTGACATTTGCTAGTTTCCAATCCGACGGAACTTTTCCAGCTGTAAAAGATTTATTGAATATGATGGAGAGCGGTTTACAAATTTGATGTTTGATTTCTTTTAAGATGCTAGGGGTAACTTTGTCTGGACCAGGAGCTTTGCTTACTTTAATCTTTTCAATTGTGCGTAAAATCTCACTTTCTACAACGAGCACACCACTTAACATCTTTTCGGTCCTTCTAACCTCCGGCGGTTGAGGTGATAAACAATCTTCGTCGGTAAATACGGATGCGAAAAAGTTATTTAGGATTGTAGCCATATCATTTTCATCGTTCGTGTGGTTGCCATTTTCATTAGCAAGCGGTCCGATACCACAAGTGAGTGACTTTTTATTATTTACATAGCTCAAAAATTCTTTAGGATTAGATTTACTCATTCCCGCTATATATTCTTCAAGATTTTTCTTGCTTCGTTTTATTAATTTCTTGGTTTCGCGGCGAATTCTATCCAACTCTAGTTTGTCAGCCTCACTCTGAGTTGATATGTATCTACTGTATACGCGTTTTTTAAGAGATAGGCTATTTTGAATTTCGTTATTCCACCATTTGGGTTTCTTCTTAAAAGCTGAACGTCTATTACGACAGGGTACGCATATGCTTATGGCATTGTTCAATATTGTGGTGAAGGCCCCCCAAGATTTATCAATATCTGTTTCCGCCGAAATTTCAGTCCAGTCAGAATTATTTAGAATTGATCGGAGTCTTACGAAATTCGCTCTCTGATAATCAGGCACCTTTTCTTTACTAGGAGTTACTTTACTTTCTTTCATATTGATGCTGAATGTGATTGTTTGGTGATCGCTAGAACTAAAAATTGGACCAACATTTACTTCACTAACTAGATCAGCTGTCGTTGAAAAGATAAGGTCAAGTATATTATTTTCCCGAGTCGGTTCTTGAACGTGTTGATGCAAATCACTTTCTAGTAAATTTGTGTATAGGTCGAGCCCTGTATGACAGTTCAACGGTTCACCCCATCTTTTCACTGGCAAGTTAAAGTCCCCAATAATTACTGCCTCGCAACTGCTACTTGTTTCTAATAATAATTCACTTAATGCGTGGTCGATACCAAGAGTCTGCCTTGGCGGTCTGTAGATAAGTTCAATTACTATTTTACGAGATTTATTTTTTATTTCAATGAAGACCGTGTCTACATTGGTTATAATATCTGTTTTCACGGATACTGGATGGAGAGAGTTGTGGATATGAAAGATAACGCCTCCACCCTGTCTATTCTCTCTTTCATGACTAAAGATGGTATAACCCGGTAATCTATATTCCGCAATGAAATCTCTATTTGAAGTGTCTATCCAAGATTCTGTGACTCCGATGATGTGATAATGATTTGTAGCTGCGAGGACTTCTAAGTCTTCAAATTTGTTACGTAGGCCGCGAGTGTTTACATAGCAAGCTTTAATGTGATTCGAGTCGGGGGTTTCGCAGGTTGAGTGCTCCCTTATGGTGGAGCTGTTGGTGTTCTCGCCTCCGCATTTTTTGGCTTTCGAAGAGCCACTTGGTCACAGAGCAGCCTCCCGAAACGGGCTGCTCCAACAGAGTTTAAGTGGATGCCATCAGCAAGAAACAAGTCTGAATCATAGTAAAAACTGTTCCACAAGTTAGCGAACTGGACGTTTTCTTGTGAGCAAAGGGACTGAAGTCTGTTGTTTGTGCTGAAGGCCTTACTGCAAAAGCTAGATTCGGCACCGACCCTCGGGAGGATTCCTGAGATTATGTTGTTACTGGCATCCGTTTTACATTTAAACTGCTTGATCATGCGGCGGTATTTCTCAAGCAGTTCCTCAGAACGGGTTGTCTTTACGTCATTTGTCCCCGCGTGAATGACAAAGAGGGTGTTTCGGTCGGCATTTCTCGTGACATCATCGCACACTGCAGTGATGTCGTCCAGTCTGGCACCTGGATAGCAGTAATGTTTTCTGCGGCCGTTTGATGAACGACCACAGAACTCAACCAGCTGGCCACGCACCATGGAGTCCCCAACTACGCGAGTCTCAAACTCATCCTCCATGGTGTCTGCCAGCACCTGGAACCTATTGAAGGTAGTGGGGGTCAGTAAATCCTTGGTTGCCTGCTTCGGTTTGGCTCCATTCCCTACGGGTTGGAACCCGACATCCTGTGAAGCAGGAAGAGAAGCGTTAAGTTGGGCAGGCTGGAAGCTGTCCTGTGAGGCAGGCTGGGAGTTAGCCTGTGAAGCAGGCTGGGGGTTAGCCTGTGAGGCAGGCTGGGGGTCAGCCTGTGAGGCAGACTGGAGGTTGTCCTGTGAGGCAGGCTGGGGGTTAGCCTGTGAGGCAGGCTGGGGGTTAGCCTGTGAGGCAGGCTGGGGGTTAGCCGATGAGGCAGGCTGGGGGGTAGCCTGTGAGGCAGGCTGGGGGGTAGCCTGTGAGGCAGGCTGGGGGGTAGCCTGTGAGGCAGGCTGGGGGGTAGCCTGTGAGGAAGGCTGGGGGTTAGCCTGTGAGGCAGGCTGGGAGTCAACCTGTGAGGCAGGTAACACGTCCTCCCGTGAAGCAGGAGATTCGTCTGGAGAGGGCACAGTCTCGGTGGAGGGCCTCTCCACCATCGATGGTGGAGTCACTGCCACATTGCTTGCAACAAATTCCTGAAGGGCTTCGAATTTCTTTTCAAGATCATTATGTTTGGCTTACCATTCAGTCACAGCCTTCTGAAGTTGTAATCTTTGAACGCAGAGGCGGCAAGTTCTACTCAGCTGGAAGTACTGAGCTGCAAATCGTCCAGGACAGACGTCACACTTAAGGTTCGAAGGCATTGTTAGAAATTTAAGCGAGTTAACAGTTTGTGCAAATATTAAAAGCGCTTTCGAAATAACTTAAATTGTGACCATAAATTGAATTGGATAAAAATTGTGCTTGGAAATTAAATACTGCTGTGTTAGATGCCTCCAACACTGGGAGTTCGCTCCCACAGGGTCTTGAAAACGCCTCAAAGACCAATCGCTTGTCCTGAGCCTCGGTCACGAGAGACTTTCACAACCCGGCGCTTTTCAACTAAGGAAGGAGAGAAATACGGGGATTGAAAGGGAGAAGAAAGAAGGGAAGTGGGGGAGGAGTGAACCAGGGAAAAGCCTAACAGCGCAATAGGCCGCGATGGAAAATTGAAAGTCGAAAATCGGGTTACGACACGTCATTAGAAACAGAACTCCATCGTAAGTTGAGGACCTCCTGTACTCTTAAACACTTTCTACACTTTTAAACCAACGTAATTTTAACATATAAAATTCTTTTTTTTAGTTTTAATTTTTTAGGCTAGAAAATTATCATTTTACCGCAAAAATATTTGAAATAATAAATATATAAAAATATCTATAAACCTCAAAATCCCGCGATATAGCGAAAAATCCGCGATACGATACAATTTAAAAATTCACGATATAGTGAGACCGCGATAAGTGAACCGCGATATGGCAAGGAATTACTGTATTTGAGGAGTGCTTGTGTTGTGAGTAGATGGATGGAATGAGTAATGAAAGTGTGTGGCCATTTTAGAATGTGTCACGGGGGTGAAGGGAAGAAGTGTGGAGTGGTGAAAGAAGTGAAGCGACAGACTTTAAAGCGGCTTGGTCACATGGAGCGAATGGAGGAGAGTAAGATAACCAGAAGGGTGTATGTGAGCGAGATAGAGGGAGGGAATGTTAGAGGACGACCTCCAGTGAAATGGAGAGATAGGGTGCAGGAGTACGTTAGGGAGAGGGGTGAAAGATCCCTGAGAAACTTTGAGCAGGCAAGGAGGGAGTGTCTGGATAGAGAAAAATGGAAACTCTTCTGCTGTGGCCATCCCTGGTGGGAGCTCCTAGGAGCAGGCGTCGATGAAATAACGAATGATTCTTTATATTGCTCTATACCAGCGGTCAGCAACCTTCTGCTCCGCAGCCGCATGCAGCTCTTTTAACCTCTAAAGGACCGGAGACGGCTATAGCCGCTTTACTGGGGAAGGGTCAGAGGCAGTCATAACCGATTTCCTATTTTTTCGCTAAATATAGCTACTTTTCACCTTTTTTCATGGTAAACTCGATGGCATCAATGCCCGCGAGCCACTTGCAGCACTTATCCGTCTCTCCCACACTCTCATCATGGAAGGAAACACTGACAGTGATTTGGACGTGTCCGCTCCTAACCGCCCGGCACAAACTAGGCTATAATGGCTCTCACACTTCACTGTAGGGCATAAACAAGATGGAAAGGTCTGCTAGCCACACACAAGAGGCGCTGTATAGCGTGGAAGGAGTGTATATTATAGTACATCTTGCGTAAAGAGAGGGTGGGGCACTCATTTTTTTTACTCCCTAGACATAGCCAGGGAGGCAAATCAGACACATGGCACGCTCACCCCAAAAGTCTCTCCTATTCAACTCGCTGTTTCTCTGTAACCACGGCATGTAGAGACTTCTGGATGGCGTCATTAGAAAGAGGAAGACTTGATGGTTAGTACAAAATCTATCTTATTCACTCGTGCAATGTAGGTTAAGCGTAGAGTGTGTGTGAAAACAGGCAATTTTGGGGGTTTAGTGCAGGAAGGCCGGTCCCAGCAGTACCAAAAATACAGCCACCCCTGGTCCTTTAGAGGTTAAGAGAAGTGTGCGGCTTTTGCCACCGGCTTTAAAACGAATACGTTAGCCAGGGGAAATGAGAGCATACACTCCAGACATTGAGCAGCTCTCAAAAGAAACTCAGTAGCAAAGGTCACATTAAAGTTTAAACCCAACAAGGGGAATATAGGTATTAAGTACAGTTAGCATGTTGTTTAAGTATATATTTGGTCAGCCATGGTAACAAACAACAAAGGATTGACAATAGGTTCCTGACACCAAATTAAGTTAAAAGTGGCTTTCATAAATTTAAGTTTATTTTGTGAGTTGCAATTATAATTGTTGTTGTTATTATTATTATTATTATTATTATTATTATTATTATTACTATTATTATTATCATTATAATTTTTATTATTGTTATTTTCATAATAATAATAATAATAATAATAATAATAATAATTATTATTATTATTATTATTATTATTAGTTATTATTCTTATTAATAATATTGTTATTACAGGAAATCCCCTATATACGAAAGGGTTAGGGACTGAAAAAACCTTTCGTTTATCGATTTTTCGTATATCGAAGCCATTTCCCCCATAGGATTGTTAATAAATAGGGGGGTTTGGGACCAGCAAAAAAAAAAAAAAAAAAAAGTTAAATATAACTATGCTTAAAAGCAATTTACTACTCACAATACAATGAAACGCAAGGCTCATAAATAATTAAAAACAATTACCATTTCCTGTTCCTTTACTGTTATAGAAATGCATTACATATGTTAGGACAATCCCCTCTAACTCGTCACTACAACTCATCACTTAACATTGCCAATGTTTACTTCCCAAGCTGTGAAAGGCCAGTTTAACTCTCGTGCGAAACACGTGCCAAACAGTACCAAGCCCCCCAACCCTCCATCACCCTCACGTTCCTCACGCTGGCTGGGATGTGTTTGATTCGAGTCGAAGAGGTTCACAAACTGGCAACGCTAAGTGATGAGCGTTGAAGTGGAGGGACTGGACATGGACACTTGCTGCCTAATCACTGCGATATAGACATCGGGTACGAAACAGTGGAAACTGTCGTATTTTTCAGAAGCATGTCTTTCGTGAACCGAAAATTGTCCTATATTTTTCACTTTCGTATATCCGAATTTTCGTACATCGAGCTTTCGTATATCGGGGATTTCCTGTACAGTGTATTTGATTATTTTGTCTGTGGGTATGTTATCTAACTCTTATATGGAGGAGGAAAATTTTAATGTTTTATAATTTCCATTCATAATTTTTACTGCAGCTCCAGCAGTACTGCTTATCTGACAAGCTAAAAGAAACTGGCTCTTCTCAAATTATGGGTTGCTGACCTCTGCTCTATACCTTTTAGCATTCCACTCTGACTCCATCTCCATCTCCCCCAAGTCACTTCCATCATCCAGCCTTTCCTTCCCTTTCGACAGAGCACATCCTCTTGTAAGCCTTGGTAGTGAAGATATTCCAGAAACATACCAAATCTGTAATTCCTACCTTGATAAAATAGTAGAGTCTGTAGATGTCCTTTCAATCCTTGGCCTCTTCTTTGCAGGTCCAGGTGTTTGTGACGACTCAGGCAGCTGTTCTAGCTGGTGACAACGAATCAGTAGTTCCTCAACCTCCCTCTTCTGAAATTATCCAAAGGTAAAGGGACAGTTGGGAGCGTATGTAGAGCAGCGCTGATCTGTCCCATTGGCCCTTTGAGCCTCTGGTGGAAGGGGGGAGAGAGAGAGAGAGAGAGAGAGAGAGAGAGAGAGAGAGAGAGAGAGAGAGAATATTAGAAATTCAGACCACACAGACCCTATAGTCCAGCTAGGTGGTCTGTCCTTAAACTAAGCATCAGATAGCTCCAAAACTTTGCATTTCAACTCTAGTTAATATTAAGTTGAAGGAAGTGTCAGTCGAGCTTGGTTTTAAAGGAGTCAATCGTGTTACACTGGACCATTGAAGGTGGGAGCTTATTCCATTCTCGCACTACAACGTTGAAGAAAAATTTGGTGCAGTCTGAATTTACTTGTTTACATTTAAGTTTTGTGCCATTATTTCTCATTCACAGTGTCATTGGTCATTAACAAATCTGATTTGTCCACATTCGTAAAGCCACTGAGGGGGGCAGCTACGGGGTATTTTTCGACGAATATATTTAACCTGTACAGTACCGGCCGATTTAAATATTTTTGGCTTGCCTAGTACCAGCAAATTTTTTTTTGTTGTTGTTTTTTTGGCTTAAAAATGTTCCATGTGATGAGAAAAGTGGAAAAAATAAGAAAAAAACATGTCATAGACCTACTTTTCGCTGAAGAACTCCATGAAGTGTTACCACGGTGTGGCTGGAAACGGCCCCTGTACATGATCGATGGTTTATGGAGGATTTGACAAGTGACAGAGGCCAGGTAGCCCATTTTTGTTGCACACAGATGTAGAATACTCCACAGAGCACCATTTCATGGGGTATATGTCATGCCCCAGGAGTTTATTTTCTCTTTTTTCTATTTTCCTACACGTCCTCTGCGTGTATCAAAACACATGAGAAATTAATCACAACAAGGAGAGGGTATTCCCCGGCTGCCTGGGATTGAACCTGCGACCAGCGTGACGGGAGAGCCACTCCTTACCGAGTCGGCCAAAGAGGTACCCCACTGGCTAAGTGGGTTATGGGAGGCTCGTTCATCAGGCATAGTCGCCGCACTACATATATGTGTGGGATTTTCAGAATTTTCAAGACAGTAGAATTTCGTGTTACAAAGGCGGGTCAATATAGCCTATATCCTCCTCATCTGGCACATAATCCTTGTCCGAACCAGAGTCTGAGAGTGCTCCCACGTCTTCTTCAGATGAGGAAACCTCAAACTCACTGCCTATCGCCATATGGCAAAAGAGATGGGCCGCCTCAACATTATTTACACTTGGTCCTGATCTTGATGTCACAGGTGGCTTGCGAGTCCTCCCCAGTTTGGGTAGTGTTGCCAATGCTACAAACGCACTCATGCAGTGTTGCCGTTGTCTGCAGCAGTCTCTGTAGCAAAAATAAACCCGCTACATCAACTGTAATGGTGTTTAGCAAGCCCGACGTGTAAACGCGTCGCTAGTATTTCCTGCAACCATAGACGCTGACACGTATACGCGTCGCTAGTACGGTACGGGTTAAAATCGAACTAATACATGTTTTTCGCTCAGCATGGCCGGGAAAGCCTAAAATGCCATGTGGTGAGGTTTATTTTTATAAAATTAAAACCCCTCCCCCCCTGGAGGGGTTGTTGCATCATAGCCAGACATGCGCGTCAACATATGCGGTACCATTCAATGCTTGTATATACGTA
Organism: Eriocheir sinensis; assembly: GCF_024679095.1. Taxonomy (NCBI): domain Eukaryota; kingdom Metazoa; phylum Arthropoda; class Malacostraca; order Decapoda; family Varunidae; genus Eriocheir; species Eriocheir sinensis. The sequence continues at coordinate 2,767,874 of NC_066520.1, forward strand.
AAAGTTGAATTAGGATAATTTTTTCTACGTAAATTTTGTCATCTGTCATTCTCTCTTCTCCGGGCAGCAAGGCAGGGGAGGGAAAGAGACACCACCACGCCAGTGCCAAGCGAGACACAAACGGGAAGAATTGTGTCATATTTTTCTCTCCACTCCAGCCAAAAAAACATCCTTACAAATGATGTACAAGCGCAAGGCAACCAGAAAAAGTCACATTAACATCAAGAGGGCTTATGGAGCGGCCAAGACTCAGAAAACAAGCAAGAGAGTAGTGAGGTATTTAGAGATAGAAGAGAGCAGGTGTGCTGGCACTCCCGTGCCGCGGGACCAGATGCCTTATCATTCTCCAGTAAGTCAACAAGGTACACACAATAATATGCGAAAATTTCATGCCAATCAAATAAATACAAATGGTAAGACATGGATAAAATGGAAAAATATCTTTAGGAGCTAATATCTCAAAAAGTAGTTATTTACACTTGAAAAAATTTCACAAACTCGGTAAAAAGTCTGACCAAATTTTGTTAGATATCAGTTAAAACTACAACTAAAGGACAATTTTTGCCCACCATAAAATTTGAAAAAATGTCGAAAGAAAACAGGACACAGAGTGGAGAAAATTATGTGACAAAAAATTGTAATTTTTTTTTTTTCGAAGACAAAACAAAAAATTTCTAGCTGGGAAATGTAAATAGCTAAACAAAGTTTCTATGGTATTTTCTTCAAAGCAATTAACTGAAAAATAAAGTCTGTGAAACAAAACAAAAAAAAAAGAAAAATGTTTTGTTTGAGTCTCTCCTAAACTTCACCCAAATTGAATGAAATTCACAGAATATCATACCTTTACACTTACAAACAACATACTAAGATTTCAAAGCTATTGGATGTACCATATGCGCAGGAGGACCCCCCGTAGTCGCCCCCCTTAACCCGTAAACTGCGGCAGACATCTCAAGATGCTATGAGTTAGACTGCGCCAGACATCTTAAGATGACAAAAGTTCCAAGGTGAATATTTATATTTCCCACGATGCCAAAGTATATTCCAATGAACCTCGTGTGGCAACATCATCTCTCTTTCGCACCATGTAGTCACCATCGTCATATTACAGTACCCTCTCGAGTTTCACGCTCGCTTCGTTCCGAAGGTATAGCGCTAATCTCAAGGATCGCGAAACTCGAGGTATTGAAAACACTGAAAAAGCGCTTATCTGTTCCGACCTGTGCAGATTTTTTTTTTTTTTACAAGTGGCCTATGGCGCCGGTAGACTATCCATCTGGGCATGATGGTCGGCCCCGAGTCTGTCATGGTGCAGGCAACTGTTTATAGTGGTGCCATTATAATTGGCTCATGCTGCCCCCCGGAGCTCACTTTTTTCCTCCTTTACTCCTTTGTTATCCCAAAATACGTACCTTGTAAAAAGGAAGAAAACAGGAAGAGAGAACGGGTCGTTTTAAAGCCACAGATGAAGCCTTACGATTGGCTGAGTTCTGAAAACACGCTTGTGATTCGCTGGCAGTCCGATGACATAATCGCCGGCGCTCACCTGGTCAGCGGCCTCGCTGCCTTAAGGTGGTGTTACACTGGCCGTTTTATTCTAACCGTTTTGGCTACTGGCAACGCCCGTGCGCCCATCCGGGAGCAAGTTGTCAGTTGTCCGTAACCTGGTGTCACACTGGGCCCTTTTTTTCCCACCGCGTTGGCGGCAGCTTGGGCAATCGGCAAATCCAACTTTTCCTGGTGTGCGTCACGCACGGCCAAGGTCAGTTGCCCATATCCACATCCACAACGCAAACAAAGCCCTGTATCGACATGGTGTCGTCTGCTAAAGTAAGGGCTGTCGCGGCTTGTGCTGCCATTACCCAAGTTATGGACTTGTTGCATCAGTTAAATGGAAGGAAGAAGCTGTTGTGGGTGTGGCGTGTCTGTGGTTCCTCCGTGCCAGTTCTAATTGTCACCACCGCGCGTGAGCGGCCAACCCACCCATCTAGACTCTGACCACATAAACACATGGATCAAGTAACAACAAAGACACACACACACACACACACACCAGACTCATCATGAACCATGGCATTTGTTTCTCACAAACAAAAATGGCTTTGCCATTTCCTAGAATGGGTTAGAACTTATTTGGTGAGTGATTCATACAAACCAAACATACCCAATGGCAAGAAGAGAGCAGTGTTAAAGACGACTACTCTCTTCTTGCCAAGAGCTAGGTTTGGTTCATGTGAGCCACTCACCAAATACGTTCTAACACACTCAAGAAATGGTGAAGTCGTTTCTGTTTGTCAGAAACATCTGCAATGGTTCCTAGTGAGTCTGGTGTGTGTGTGTGTGTGTGTGTGTGTGTGTGTGTGTTGTTATTCGATCCATGTGTTTAATTGCTTGATTCAAGATGGGTGGGTTGGCCGCGCAGGCGCAGTGGTGACAATGAAAACTGGCATAGAGGAACCACAGGCATGCCACACCCACAACTGTTTCTTCCTTCCAATTAACTGCAGCAACAAGTCCATAACTTGGGTAATGGCAGCACAAGAGGCTACTGCCCTTAATTTAGCAGACGACACCATGTTGATACAGGGCAAGTGCTTTGTTTACATTGTGGATGTGGATACGGGCAACCAACCTTGGCCGTGTGTGACGCACACCAGGAAAAGTTGGAGTTGCTGGTTGCCCTAGCTGCCGCCAATGTGGTGGGAAGAAAAAAGCCCTGTGTGACACCAGCTTCCGGATAACCGTGAACTCGCTCCCGGTTGGGCGTACGGGCATTGCCCGCAGCCCCAACGGTTGGACGAAAACGGCCATTGTGACACCGCCTTAAGGCAGTGAAGCCGCTGATAGGGTGAGCGCCGGCGATGACGTCATCGGACTCGCAGCGAATCACAAGCATGTTTTCGGAACTGTCAGCCAATCGTAAGGCAGCCACCTTCAACTGCGGCTTCAAAACGAACCGTTCTTTCTCTCTCTCTCTCTCTCTCTCTCTCTCTCTCTCTCTCTCTCTCTCTTGCCATAGCCACAATGTTTGGAGGAAAACGTCCAGTGTGATACTACCCTTAAAGGTAGCGTGCGTGACGCCAATGGTAAGTAGACGTGACCCGTACTTGTCAAAGCAGCACGAAACTCGGGGTGATAATGCGTGAAAGTCGGGATGTTAAGAATTTAGGACTAACCGCGAAACTCGAGAGGGTACTGTAGTTGCTCTTTAGCAGCCATGGAGAGTAGAATTATGTCATCTACTGATGCCAACCAGTCTCATATAGCTCCTGCGGTCGTGACTGAGGGGGAGGCATGGGAGGGGGTAAAAAGAAAGTATTGATAAAGAGAAAGATTTTAGTAGACAAATGTGAAAGAGACAGTGATTCAGATTGCATTCAGCCATCAGATTCAGCTGGTCTGAGGAAGCGTGAGCATGCTTCTGGCGCTCAAGGTCACAGACATGATGCCTCTCCAACAGTGCGGAAAGTTACTAGCTAGCCTAGTCACTCACTGACACCATCATCACTGTCCGATGATTCAGAGTGGCAGAAAGATGAGGAAAACGACAGTGGGGGTATAAGCTGGTGTGGGAGAGGAGGGGGAGGCAAAGGGAGAGCAGGAGCCTCAGAGATGCGAGACAACGTGTACTCCATTCGTCTGGTCTGATGGATCAGATTTTGTGCCAGACATTCATAACTTTGACAAGAATATTGCTGGTGTGACTAATGACTGGCCTCTTGATAATGATGTGCAAGAGGTTGATTATTGAAATTGACAAAGTGATGTTTCCTGTGATATATTTTGTTTGTTGTAACTGAAATGAATACTTAGTGGCAAGAGAATGTTCAGACGTGACTGTGCCGTGTGTCATCTCCCCTCTGCGTGTCCTATCTACCCCGTCACTACCAGCGCTCCCAAGGTCGCCTCATATCCACAACCTTTATCCCGCCATCATTGCCACATTGTGTGATTTTTTTTTTTTTTTTTTTCACTATTTGGTGCTCAACATGTCTCTCTTGGGTGTTGTAATACTAAAAATTGTTTTCCACCAGGTTATTGTTTTGCCACTTATTGCGCACCCAGGAGCTATTCCTAAATGTTAATTGTGCAGTTTATGGGTTAAGTATTTTGAAACATTTGATCAGTTTCCCTTACAGGCAACGTTTCTCAAGAGAGAACAAGTTAAGAGATGAGAGCCTATCATCGTAGGGTTTGTTGCACAAGGAAGGTATCATTTCTGTTGCTCAACGTTGAACACCTAATTTAGCAATGTCCTTTGCATGATGGGGAGACCAATATTGTGCCGCATATTCCAAGTGGGGTCTGACTAAACGATTGTAAAGCGGAAATATTACAACTTTATTTTTAATAAAAAGTTTCTTTTAACAAAGCCTACCAATTTGTTCACTTTATTGTTACGTTGATGCATTACTGTGAGAATTTGAGGTTTTACACGATTTTGACACCCAGGTCCTTGACACACTGAACATTTTAGAGTTTGATGCCACGCATTTCGTAATCGAACCTCTTATTTCTTGTTCCCACTTGACGAACCTGGCACTTATCTATGTTAAAGGGTATCTCCCATCTATCAGACCAAGCCAGTCTTAACTGAGCAATTCATTATGTAGTAAATCAGTTCTATTAGTTCTTCATTACATTCCTTTAGTATTGGGCCCAATATATCATCTGGTCCCATTTCCTTTCTGCCATCCAGTGACAGTGACTTCATAAGGTTTAATAAATCATTTCTGTCCACATCTATGTTTTCCAATTTTTAAGTGTTCTTCCTTCTGTCTTCATGGGTTCAAATTCAGACTCATTACTGAACACCTATTGGAAACTTTTGTTTATCACTTCACTGATCTTTTTCTCTTCATCATATACCTGCTCATCATCCCTTACCCTTATTACACTTCACTCTTTTTTAGTTTATTTTTAGGGTATTTATAGAACAACTTTGGTTCGTCCTTACATATGTTCACTATGTTCTTTCCATAATTTTTTTCTTCCATTCTTCTCACTCCTGTATATTTACAGTCGTCCCTCAAATAGTATGGTTTCCAATAGTACGGTTTTGATTTTATACGGATTGTCATTGGAGATTTTTTTAGGATTTTTAAATTTCCCGCTCGTCGCACCAAGTAGCCATGGCGTGAGTGGCAACACTGTTCTACCAGACTGCCACCCGTGCGCATTCCCTCCACAACATCAGGAACACTGTTCTGCCAGCTTGAAACCTATGCACTTTCCCTCACTGTTCTGCCAGCTTGAAACCTATGCACTTTCCCTCACTGTTCTGCCAGCTTGAAACCTATGCACTTTCCCTAAGTATGTGTGTGTGAACAACCTCAGCTATGCTTCTCCATCACCACATAACATGAACATGGGACCCAAGAGACAAGCCAAAACACCTGCTGAAAGCACCCCAAAGTGTTCGAGAAAGGTATTCACCTTGCAGAAGAATTCAGATTTAGAAGTTACGTTTTGGTATGAGTTAAGTTGCGGTTGGGAGAGCATACCATGTACGGACACTGAATGAGAGCAGTGTTCGCTGTATCAATCATAGTGTAAAAAAATTCTTGCCACAGTAACTGCCAGTGCTCCAAGAGTGCTGCAGTGCAAGAGTGCTCCTTTTCTGTTTGTTCACAAATTAACCTATTATAAACACATAAATATGCATTTTCTTACCTTAAACATGAAATTGGTGGGCAGGAGTGGGCACTCCTAAGGAATCTGGGTCCCGCCTAGCTCAGCTTCTACTCGCCGGCCAAAGTTGCCAGATATGCCTTTTCTGCCGTAGTGTTACCACGCTGGGCAAGCAACCCATCCTGGCAGCGCTGCCTTCCATATTGTCAGTGAGCGAGCCATGTCATACACTCACACTCTCTCTTACTCTCTACCACAGTTTCTATTGCTCTCTAAATCATACTTGAAATAACATACGAAACAGTAATTGTGGAGATTGACTCCACACCTCCAAAATATGACATTACACCTCCATATTATATAGTTAACTCTTTCCATCCGTGACGCAGACGTCAGCGTCGCAGTATGGAAAGGGTCAAGAGGAAATGCAAGAGGATTAATCCTCTTCTAAACCTCTCAATCCTCCTCTAAATTCCTCTTAATCCTCTTCCATTTCCTCTTAAGAGGTTTAGAAGAGGAATAAGAGGAAATGGAAGAGGATTAACCTTTCATGGCTAAATGCTCCCAGCGAGCGTTAGGCGCATTTGCTGGTGGTGCTAAACGCTTGCTGCGAGCTCCAGCCGCACTCAAATCTCCTGCGTATGAGAATGTTCCAACACTATTTCTCACAACACAGCATTGCCAATTGAGTGGGTTCTCTACTAAATTTGGTGAAAAATCATGTCAGCCCAGCGCGGAAAATCTACGGACGAGCAACTGGTGGATGTTGTTGTCCAATATAGCGACATTTTTGCATAGCTTCACCTATCACATGACTGATATTTTGACCAAATAGTTGTAAATTTTGCAGTTGGCAATACTGCCCTGCCAGCACCCCATCATCAAGAGATCTACAGTAGTTGCCCCACGGCTGACCGTCGCGCACGTATAAATGTACATCTTCACAGGCAACACCCCCTTAACGTGCCTGTACTTTCGCAGGAGAGGCTTGCATTACTGAATCGTATAGATCTTGGTCTCCTCTTTCCATTGGTGTTTTTGTTTTTTAGCTGTGATAAATAGTTTTTGAGATACTGAGGTTAAAAGAGCGAGCACTATAGTCCGGCAAATCTTAAGTGGCGGCTCTGACGTAGACAGCCCACTAGACCCTGTTGCCACGTCTCCAACTGACCTCGCACACCGTGCCTCTCTCTCTCTCTCTCTCTCTCTCTCTCTCTCTCTCTCTCTCTCTCTCTCTCTCTGTGTGTGTGTGTGTGTGTGTGTGTGTGCGCGCGAGAAAAGTGGGGGTGTACTCGATTCGGGGAGTATGGTGCACAACAATGCATAATAATAATAATAATAATAATAATAATAATAATAATAATAATAATAATAATAAACCTCTTTAAAAACAACGCACCAAGACTCTTTACCCCTTAGGTGGTGTGGAAATAAGGTCAAAGTGTAATATTTTACTGTTCTTAGCTCACTCACTCCCTGGCCATCTCCAGCGGAACCCCACCATTCACCTGCATATGACTCATATCAGAATTTGCTTGATGGTCCTGGCATTCAATATATAGGTACAGTCTCCATATTTTATCATAATTATGCCATATAGCTGACAATGTATGGCAGATGGCAGACACACACCAAAAAATGGCAGAAATGCGATAATTAAAGCAGGCAGAGCAACTGGCAACTGCGGTGTGTTGGGTTGAGTTGAGCTGACAATGCCGCGGTGGCAACGCTGCCAAGTGTTGTACAAATTTCTTTGTATTCACTCACAAATAGAGAATCAATCATAAAAAACATATTTGTTTTTATACTAGAGTGAGAGAGAAAGAGAGAGACACGGGGAGAGAGAGAGAGAAGGATTTGAGAGGCACGGTGTGCGAAGTCAGTTGGACACATAGCACCAGTGTCTAGCGGGTTGTCTACGTCAGAGCTGCCACTTAAGATTTGCCGGACTATAGCGTCACTTGCTGGTGGTGCTAAAAGCTCGCTGCGAGTGCCAGTCGCACTCACAGCAAAAAATACCCCTTGAACGTACCTGTACATTCGCAGGAGAGACTTAAATAACTGAATCTTATAGATCTTGGCCTACTCTTTCCAATGGTGTTTTTGTTTTGTAGCTGTGATGAATAGTTTTTGAGATACAGCGGTTAAAAGAGATCTCCTTCCCCCGCTGGGGTGCCCGAGGGTGCCTGAGGGGATAGTCTCGTTGCGAGCGCTTAGCAATGAAAGGGTTAAGAGGTTTAGAAGAGGACTAACCCTTTCCATACAATGACGCCAACGGACGCCGATGTCGGAGTGAAGGGGTTAAGGGACGCATATTTAAACTACTCCAACCGAACTTTAAATAACTTGACGTCTAACAGGGGGGCTTCGCCCCCCTTGACCTCCCCAGCGTGGTAACACTGCACTGTGACTACAGCAGAAAATGCATAACTGGCAACTTGGGCCCTTGGGTAACAGCCGAGCCAGGCAGAACCCAGCTTCTGTAGGTGTGCCCAGGAGTGTTTCTAGGGGGGCACTAATTTTATACAGATTTTCGAATAGTACAGGGATCCTGGGTCCCTAACCCCCATACTATTTGAGGCGACTGTATTCTGAAAATGTTTACATCTTTCTCTGTTGGTTTCGTTCTTTCTTCATTTCCAAATTCTCTGTGCTTTATCTCCATTTTGCTTGGCTTCAAAAAAAATCTTGCATTAAACCATTCCTTCCATTCTTAATTCCCTGATTAAGCAAACCCTTGACCTGTTCCTTAATTTCACATTCATTTGTACTGCCTTTCTTCTTTTACTTTTCAATTTCTTTCTATACTCATTGATATAAGTGAGATGTTTTATCTGTTCACTAGCCTCTAGCTTTTCTTATTCCCAGTCCTGCTTTTTCTCCATTTCTTTCATCCTTTCTAGCATTTTTATGAGTGTCTCTTTACAGCTGCTTACCTCTTTGTGCATTCCTCTCATTTCAAGTATCACCTTATCCCCCTTTGACTCTGTTCTTCTTAGATGCAGCATTGGTCTTGAATAATCATGATCACGACTATGCCAACTAGAAGTCAAACCTACAGTACCTTCCTTGTTTTTGAAATGCCAGGATGGTCCAGGAGACCCCATTTCACCTTGCCTGACTTTCTTAGCAGATGATGCCTCAGTCACTATTTACATCGAGCTGCTTTCACTATTTCCATGCTTCACAAACAGTTTTCCATGACTGAGAGACAACCACCACTTAAACACCCCAGACCCCCATGGATTACACTAAGTTCCTCTGGAGTCGGTGTAAAGTATTCATTTGAGCCAAGCCGTCTGATACATCCTTTCTCTGAGCAACGAATGATGTGCATGTGACAGCAAGTGTGTGCATGCATGCACGTGAGCGTGTGTGTGTACGTGTACGTGTGTGCATGAAGGTTCATGTGTGGTGGCATGCAGAATGTTAGATGAGACAAAAGGTGTGTAATTGTTTAAGAGTATGTGGGGTAAATTCAATGGTGGGCACGGTTCCACTAATCCGCTAACCGCTAATTAGCGAAGCTAACTTTTTCATTACCCGATAAGCGTTTTTGCTAACTTTGGAAACATTTAGCGGACCAATTAGCTTCCGCTAAATGTAGTTCCTCCTCCATTAACTTTAAGTTCACTAAAAAAATCATACGGGTTTGTTATTGTTCGTTGTGGGCAGACAGAGCACCAGGTGAGCAACACGGCGCAATAAGTTCAGGGCTTCCACTTTTGGGTAAATTACACCTTAAAGTATGGTAATTGGATGATTACTAGAAAAACTTTTTGTCTAACCTACAACATAGTGTGACATTTCAGGTCACTAGGTCTGTTTTTAGGGGTTTTACAGCCAAAATACTAAACCAAAGCTAAATCCATATAAAAAAAATTGTGTTTAGCGTTAGCTTCCATTAATTTCTTTATCATTTTAGCAGTTTACTGTAAGCAAAGCTAACTTTTTAGTCAGTGGATTACGAAGCTAACTTTTCAGTTAGCGGTGCCCACCACTGGGTAAATTGAATCTATGGACAGAACCAGGGAAGTAATAAGTAAGGGATCATATGCCAACCTGACTTCACACAGGCTGACTTTGGAAAGCGGAGGCAACATTTAATTATCAACAAATTACAGTATTATACTGAAGCTCTACTAATAACTAAATAGGTTTTAAATAAAGCATGAAAGATTGGAAGAGATATTATTTATCTATTTCTGTATAAACTCATCCACCATGCTGAAGAATTTGAATAACAACAAAAAAAGTGTACCTTGAAGTGAAGTTCTCCTTGTAATTTGTCAAGCAGGACCCCCTTCTCCTTAAGTTTGGTGTTTGTTTCTACTGTCTGCTTAGCTACCTGGAAAACAAAAGTATATAAATATATTGAAAATTTCACATACTGTCATCCTTGCTATTATCATCACAGAACCAGTAACCCCGCACAGATGCTTTCCATACATAAGGGCCTTATCCACTCTCGTATGGAGTATGCTTCTCACGTGTGGGGGGGCTCCACTCACACAGCTCTTCTGGACAGAGTGGAGTCTAAGGCTCTTTGTCTCATCAGCTCTCCTCCTCTTACAGACAGCCTTCTACCTCTTAAATTCTGCCACCATGTTGCCTCTCTTTCTATCTTCTATCGATATTTTCATGCTGACTGCTCTTCTGAACTTGCTAACTGCATGCCTTACCCCCTCCCATGGCCCCGCTGCACACAACTTTCTACTCATACTCATCCCTATACTTTCCAAACCCCTTATGCAAGAGTTAACCAGCATCTCCATTTTTTCATCCCCTTCACTGGTAAACTCTGGAACAGCCTTCCTTCGTTTGTATTTCCTCGTGCCTATGACTTGACCTCTTTCAAAAAGAGTGTATCAAGACACCTGTCCACCAAAAATTGACCTCTCTTTTGGCCACTCTATACCTATCACTATATGAGAGCAACAGTTAGCAGGCTTTTTTTTTACATCTTCTTTTTGTTGCCCTTGAGTTGCTGTGCTGTAAAAAAAATATAAAAATATGAGCATGACATGCCCCCAGTGTGAAACAGCTGCCTTGTGTAGGCAGTGCAGCCTGCTGCTTCAAGTGATCTCCATCTTTTTTTGTTTTTCTATCTGATGCAACTGTATGTCAATTTGACATGAAATGACTTGATAATATCAATTAAATATGATCCTGATTTAACCCTTAAACGACGGGTATTGTTTACACCGAATGGTCCCTAGATACTGGGTAAAAAAAAGCTGCAAATTTTTAGTTTATTCGTATTATATGAAGCGTCTTAACTTACTGAACACGGCGGTGAAATCCAAGTTGCGATACGTTGTATAATAGTCACGCTAGAGTGTGAAATGTTGCCAGGGTGTGAGCTGCCGGCACCATACACTGCTCCTTCCTCCTGCCTCCTGCGTTGGTCATGGGGGACTTCAATGCATACCCCCATGACCAACACAGGAGGTGGGAGGAAGGAGAGATAGTTATCTGGCTCTTGTTAAGTGGCTGCTCCCATACCATGGATGTGGCTACCTCCAGGCAGCCCCCCAGCCACTTGGGGATCCTGAGCTCTGTGTGGACTAGTTCTTCCCTGAGAGCGAGGAGGACACCACCACCCCATCCCTGCTGGTGGTTCTCCCTGATGCTGGCATACCCAGGTAAGGTGAGAGTGAGGTGGGGGAAGCCAAGTCTCACACAGCCCAACCGCTGAGAGAAGTGTATCCTTCAGGAAGGTGTTGAGCTCTTGTGTCTTCCTGAGGATAGACCTGGCATTCCAGAGAAGGAAGTTTAGTGCCATCACTGGAGTAGTGTTGACATGAGGGTGTAGGCAGTGGGCCACAGAGTTTTCACAATCTCCATGAGAGGAGCGCCCTGCTGGAAAAGGTGGTAGGCCCCTGTGAGGAGGGTAATTAAACCAGGGATAAAATCATCCCTACTAGGTGGTGTGGCAGAGTAGTGCAGTGGTTGGGCTAGGCCCTCAGGCATGAGTGCAGGCCCGGGTTCTGCAGTGCATGGTGACAGGTGGGCATCTTGATGAGGGCTGCTTTCCATGTCATGATTGGCAGGAGTGTGAGGGGATTGGGGGACCTCTGGCACTGTTGTGGGGTGTGGAGGCTGTGTGCAGTGGCAGGGGGGTGTGAGGGGGCTGGTGAACCTCCACCTCTATTGTGGAGTGGAGCAGCTCAGTGTGGGGGAGGTGGGGTGGGGCCTGGTTGGTGTACGGCGGTGCTACCCATGATGCCGCCATTGTGTGGGGTGTGTTGGGCCCTTTTTTTTTCTTCTTTTTTTTATTTCTTTATTTTTTTTTTTACGTGGCTTATAGCGCCGGTAGGCTAATCCATATGAGCCTGATGGTCGGCCCTAGCCCGTCATGGCACAGGCAATTGTTTATAGTGGAGCCATTATTATTGGCTCATGCTGCCCCCCGGAGCTCATTCTTGATTTCACTTGCGCTGTAGAGCTTCTTCTAGAGTCCGGGTTGATAGGTGGTCTTCAGGACAGCATGTGGGTAGTCTTTGGCCACTCGGCAGTGACTGAAAAATCCCAGGTGGTTAGCGGCGGATTCGAACCCACATCATGGACAACGCACCAAATGCGAGGCCGGCATGCTAACCACTCAGCCACCGCCTCCCCTTGATGCTGGATTGTCATTATGGATGGGTTCCGCCAGGTCCTCGTCCGCTAGGGATTGCAGGGAAGCATACCTGTTATTAGTGGTGATGCTGGCAAATGAGATGCCCTCCTGAACCAGTCTAGCTAGCGGGTGTGTAGGCGGTGGTGTAGGTCTGGGGGTGGGCTGGGGCCTGACCAGCTGTAGCTCCCGCAGCTGTTTGTTGACTTTGTGGAGTGATTTCCCCTCACTCAGCAGCCAGGTGTATAGCTGCTGGGCCTCAAGGTTGAAGGGACTCTTCACAGACATGGGCCTGTGTGGTCTGCCACACTGGCAGCAGTGACATTGGCGGGTGCAGGTGATGTCCCTCTACTTGGATGGATGGGGGCCACTGCATCGGGCACACCGTGCTGGGGACCTGCAGGTGTTAACGCTGTGTCCGACCTTCAAGCACCCCAGGCAGAGTAGGAGAGGGAGGAGGAAGGGCTGCGGCCAAAATGTGAGCCCGGAGATGGCGACCCTCGTCGGTAGTTCCCCTTTTACCTTGAGTCCCAGCCACCTCCCTGTGGTGGTTCTCAGCAGGATCCAGGTGATGTCCAGACACTCACCTCCGTCTAAGGGCCTGAAGGTCTCCTGGACATTCTGCATTGTGGTTTCGGCTGCCAGCAGTCCCACCCTGGCATACTGGTAGTTATCGTCGTTCTTCTCAGCCCTGCAGCATGTGACCTCCCAGTCCCTCAGGGTGAAGGAGGGCTGAGAGTTGTGGCACCTTGAGGATGTTGCGCTCATATACGGCGATGACTAAGGCCGAGCCTTTGCATAGGGAACGTGTTTCCCCCTCTGGAACATACTTGCCCAGAGGGGAAGAGGAGAATGCATGTATTACTTTTCTGGGATTGTTGAATACCAGGGTCCCGGTTTTCAGCCGTAGCATTAACCCCTAAAGGGCCGGCCTGGGTGGTCATCTACAACATCCACAGGACCGGCACCTCAGCACCAAACACCGAAAATAGCCTATATTCACACACTTGATTCTGCTGAACTACAATGCAATAACAAATTTCTTTGTCGTCATAGTCATCATCAACTCTTCTTCTTTTTAATTATTGCATGAAAACGTTTCTATGTGCTGTGGTTTTGGAGAAATATTGAGTTGAAGAGGAGAGACTTTTGGAGTTAGCGAGGCTCTTGCCCGCTCTGCGTTCGTTTCGCTTGTGTGGCCTTGACTAGTGCGTAATGAAAACGGATGCCCCCATGCTCTAATTCTTATATATAGTCAATACTCTAAGCTTTCTCTATGTAACACAGTCTTGTGATGTGTGGTTTGGGAGTCATTGTAGCATACTCTTCTCATTCTCGTGTTGCTCTGCTGGGCTCGGCAGGGTCTGGCAGGAAATCGGACGCGTCAGAATCCGTGTCAGTACGCCTGTCCATCGTGAGAGCGGGCAAGATTCTGAAGCAGTAGCCTAAACATATCTCTGGCAGTGTTGCCAACGAATGGTCATCGAAAATTACCGAAAAGTAAATAAATTTAGCGAAAAAGCAAAGCTATAACCCCTTCCGTGGAAGCGGCTATAGCCTCCGTACCTTAGCCTTTAGGGGTTAAGAAGGCTCGTTTGTGCGCTGGAGGGATGGGGAGGTTGTCAGTGTTGGGGCCCAGGTCCTCCTGGTTCACGATTGGTGTCAAGGATGTGCGCTTCCTCATGGTGCCTGGGTGGTTTGCTTCCACATATGTGACCTCTTCCTCCACTTCTTTGGTGTGGCCCGAAGGTTCTGGTTGCCTGTCTGATTTGCTCACCATGGTGGCTCCCTCACTGCCACTGCCTTGGCGCTATGGACTCAACCCGAGTCTCACGGAAGCCGGAACAAGGGGAGAAAAGTTCTGTACGTGTGTACGCGATGGCTCTCACGACAGGGTATGAGGTTTAATCACACGGACAGATGTAAATAAAGCGGGATGCTTTAGAGACACTTAAAAAAAGTGGGATTAACATAAAAAAACAGGACTATGATCCTCTCTCTCTCTCTCTCTCTCTCTCTCTCTCTCTCTCTCTCTCTCTCTCTCTCTCTCTCTCTAGCTGTGCTGATACATCACCCCTCTCTCACTCAGTCTCCATTCCTTCTCCTCCTCCTCCCTCAAAAATTTTCTTTGACAGGGTTTTAGGAAATCTTTCCTCTCATCCTACTGGTATTCAAACAAGAAAGCCTGGGAGACTGGTGCGGCATTCAGTGATTATCTTAAAAACAGTTCCACCGAGAACTAGAGGTTTACTGCAAGAATCTCTGCCTGTCAAAATTTTACTCATGCTAGACAATACGCCCAGCCACCCTCCAGCCCTGGCAGACATCAGCGAGAAAGTCAAGCTAGCATTTCTACCACCAAACACAACCTCGCTGATCCAACCATGTGATCAGGGAAATATTCAGACATTCAAATCGTATTACCTAAGATTGACCTTAGCAGACTTATAAAAGTAACTGAACAACAAAACTTAAGAGTACGGGACAATTGGATGAAATTTACAGTAAAGGATGCAATCAAATTCATCAGGCAAGCATGGGATGAGGTGCGTATGAAGTGCCTTGATGATGTTTGGAAAAAATTATGCCCGCAGTTTGTTCACGACTTTAAAAGTTTCAGCCTAATAGAAAACTTGGATAATGCAAACAAGAGAAGTGTTTGCCTTGCTCATCAATTATGCTTTGATGATCAGGAAGATGGTGAAATTGAAAAGTTTCTTCAGTCACACAAGGTCACTCTCTCAAAGATCTCGAAATAGAGAAGGGTTGTATGGAGCAGCTGGAGGAAACAGAAACAGGGTTGTCAAGCTCAGGAGAGGTGCCGTTGCAATCACCGACTGCTCTGGTCTTGTCTGAAGCACTTAAGAAAATGTGACAGGCTGGCTGATCTGGAGCAAAATGACCCAGACATTGACAGGAGTTCAAAAGCTCACTGAGGAGTTCTGGCTATTCTGGTTGGCTAAACATTAATGCTGACAGAGGAACAGCAAAAAGCTAAATGAGTAACAATAACTTCATTCGCCAAAAAAAAAACAGAAGTGGAGGAAGGCAAATAAGTACCAGAGGAAGTGTGATTAAACCTCATACCCCCCTTTCCCAACCCTGAGGTCACGACCCTAAGTGGGGTCGCCAAGAGCTTTTCCTGGGGTCGCCAAGACTTCAATGTATGGTGTTTTTATGTTACAATAACAAATAAAGAGCTAAACTAGTGGGGTCGCAGTCATGTCTAGAGGTGCATGATTGGGGTCGCCTGAAAAAGGTTGGGAACCACTGCCTCATACCATTGAAATACTCTGGAGGAACCATCAGTTTTACCAAAACTTTTCTCTACTATAACACAAACCTACAACCAGAACCAACCATGAATGAAGACAAAAGCCAACACCAAAACAATAACAATGGGCACCAATAAGTACAGTACCATACAATATCACCAAGCAAGTGACTTTTTTCAGTTACAACCACTTCTTCTTGATCAGTTTCAAGCTCTAAGGTCCAGGCTAATCAGAAATGTTGTCACTGACTGTAGCATGAGAAGTACTTACAACATGAGCTCCACAACCAACTGAGGGGAAAGCATGGGTGGGATGGGATGAGGCAAGCAAATGAGAACAGTGGCAGAGTAGGGGGGGGGGGGTTCAGATTTTGTAAAATTATCCACCAAAGTGGTTATTATGCAAATTACAGTAAATACTCAGTAATTACAATAGACACATGAATTACAATAGTTTCAGATGCTTAAATCTCTTACAAATATTATGTGGTAATATGGAATTTGAAACATAGTCTACCATTAACCCTTTCATTGTTAAACACTCGCAGCGAGCGTTAGGCGTATTTGCTGGTGGTGCTAAACGCTTGCTGCGAGCTCCACCCACACTCAAATCTCCTGCGTATGAGAGTGTTCCAACATTAATTCTCACAACACAGGATTGCCAATTGAGTGGGTTCTTCACTAAATTTGGTGGAAAATCATATCAGCCCAGAGCGGCAAATCTACGGACGAGTAACTGGTGGATGTTCTTGCCCAATATAGCGGCATTTTTGCATAGCTTCACCTATCACCTGACTGATTCTTTGACCAAATAGTTGTAAATATTGCAGTTGGCAATACAACCTTGCCAGAATCTGAAGGAGAGATGTCCGCAGTTCCCTCAATATGGCTGATCATCCCGCATGCACCGACGTAAGTGTTAACATTCAACACTCCCAGAACGTGCATGTACGTTCGCAAGAGAGGCATACATAGCCGACTCCTATAGATCTGGACCTCCTCTTTCCAGTGGTGTTTTTGTTTTTAGCTGTGATGAATACGTAGTTTTTGAGATACAGAGGTTAAAAGAGACCCCCCATTGGGCTGCCCGACTGTGCCTGAGGGGATAGTCACGTCAGCACCACGCGCAAGGAGAGGGTTAAACCTCAAAGGTGAAGAGTGATTATAAAAGAGACACACACACACACACACACACCACAGCACTGCCTCTTTGTACAGGAGGGATAGGACGGAATACAGAAATAAGGTTGTGATCGGAGGAGCTCAACGGAGAGAACAGTTTGACAGAGTAAGCAGAAGGGTTAGAGGTAAGGAAGAGGTCTAGTATGTTAGGCCGGTCTCCAAGACAGTCGGGAATATGTGTAGGGTGCTGAACCAACTGCTCTAGGTTATTGAGGAGAGCAAAGTTGTAGGCTTGTTCACCAGACTGGTCAGTGAGAGAGGATGAAAGCCAAAGCTGGTGGTGAACATTGAAATCTCCTAGGATGGAGATTTCAGCGAAGGGAGAGTGGGTCAAGATGTGCTTCACTTAACCCTTTCACTACGGCCGGGCGAAAACAGCGTCCCGCCCCATATCCAGGCTGGCCGCGCACGCCAAATTTCAAACGTCGTTCCTAATTATAACAAGTTTTCAGCCATAATCTCAACATAATCATCATGTATTATATATAAAAACATGCAAAATTAAATGGTGCACATAAAGAAACAAATTATTTGATAATTTTGAGATGTAAGAATAATTATACAAAGAAATTTGTGAGATTAGCATCTCTCTCTCTCTCTCTCTCTCTCTCTCTCTCTCTCTCTCTCTCTCTCTCTCTCTCTCTCACACTCACACACACACACACACACACACACATAGATAAATGGTTAGAAAGGAAGGGAAAGGTCGAGGAACAGCAAGCTCAAACTTGTTGAAGAGGCGCCTCCCCCCCCCTCTCTCTCTCTCTCTCTCTCTCTCACACACACACACACACACACACAACATGACACAAGGGAAGGGTCGAGGAACAGCAAGCTCAAACTTGTTGAAGAGGTGCCTCCCCTTTCTCTCTCTCTCTCTCTCTCTCTCTCTCTCTCTCTCTCTCTCTCTCTCTCTCTCACACACACACACACACACACACACACACCCTGGAGGGTGGAGGTAGAAGGAAGGAAGGAAGGAAGAATGAAAGAGAACAGAGACAGCGGGATGGATGTAAGGGAGGGACAGGGAGGAGAGGCCGCGTCCTTGAGCCGAGGGGGTAGTGAGGTAAGCACTCACTACCCAGCCACTTGGCAACTCAAAGGAAGAGGAACTCCACTACTCAACACATGCACATATATTATTTCTTTCTCATTATTTTTGTTATTTTCGGTTAAAATTGATTGTTACTGTCAAGTACAAATGCGCGCAGGACACACTTATGTTATTACACTATAATAATATTGAAAGTCAAATAAGACACCGTATCACATACTTTGTCTCTAGGTAGAGTCAGAACAGAATACGGAATCACTCAGCAACAACTAAAACAAAATGTAATTACGACGCTGACATCGGCATTGCCGTATATTGCACTGGGCACTTCATAACGCCGATGTCGGCGTCGCCATACAGAAAGGGTTAAGAGTTCATATAGTCAAAGAATTTTACATAGTTAGTAGAGTTAGGTGAGAGATAAACAGCACAGATGTATTTAGTAATAGAATGACAGCAAAGTCTTAGCCAAATGGTGGAAAATTCTGAAGAGTCAAGGTCGTGGGCACGAGAGCAAGTGATGTCGTTGCGAACGTAGGCACAACATCCAGCTTTGAATTGAAATTTAGGATAGAGATAGTAGGAGGGAACAGAGTAGAGATTGCTCTCAGTAGCCTCAGGAACCTGTGTTTCGGTGAGGAAGGGAAGTTGAGGTTTAGAGGAGGAGACAGTGGCGGATCCAGCTCCAGGTGAAGGGTGGGGGGCTGATATACAAGATGGGTGCCATACCATACCAAATTATATATATATATATATATATATATATATATATATATATATATATATATATATATATATATATATATATATATATATATGAGTGGTAGCGTGTCGCGCTGCGTTGGGAGATCCAGAAGGGACGTCGGTTCGAATCCTGGCCGCCACACAGCTGGGATTTTTCAGTCACCGCCGAGTGGCCTAACACTACCCACATGCTGCCCTGAAGACCACCTATCAACCCGGACTCTAGATAACCTCTCCAAGGAGAGGCTCAAAGATGAGCTCCAGGGGGCAGTATGAGCCAATGCAAGATGGCGCCACTATAAAATACTCGCCTGCGAAACAACGGGCTGGGCCGACCATCAGGACCCACCAGTGAGGAAGCCTAGCGGCGCAATAGGCTGCAATGTAAATATATATATATATATATATATATATATATATATATATATATATATATATATATATATATATATATATATACAGATATAGATATACAGTCGTCCCTCAATTAGTATGGGGGTTAGATGGGACTGTTTGATGGGGAATGGTAGTGAGGGGATGTGGTTGGGAAGAGGTGGGGAGAGGAGATGAGGCATGAGGGATGAGGAAGGAGGGAAGGACAGAGGAGGAAAGGGAGGGAGGGAGGTCGGAGAGATGAAAGGAGTTTGGTAGGGAGGTGAGGAAATAGATAACATCCTTGAGAATTATCTCTTTGAGGATTCCCTCCAAAATTTGCAATGACTAACCTTTTCTCTTCCTCTTTTTTCTGCTGCCTCAATTGCAGCACAATGATCCAGTCGTTCTGCCTCCAGAGCAGTCTCTTTCCGCTTTAGTTCTGATCGCAACAATGATATCTGTAAACAGAAGTACATATTAATTATCAAGGGAAGAATCTGCTTGAATGAAAGGAAATTAACTTTCCTCAACCTCTGCAAAATCCTCCCGAAGTAACCTAACAGGCATCATGAATGTCCAAAAAAACACTTTTTAATTTCTGAGAGTATTATTGCTCCTAAGAGATTTTAAATGGCTTGAGACAGTGGAGGAATGTGTGAGAGGTGAGGGAAAAAATCAATTTTGAAGAAAAGTGTCCTATGTCTCTTAAAACAAAATTTGTAATGCTAAAAGGCCATCCACCAGGTCCCTCAAGAACCTGCCAGACCTATAGGTAGAATTTTAATAAATGGAAAGGAAGAACTGGAGGAGAAAGACATATGTCTCTGTAAGTGCAAATTGAAGGTATTTTAATGATTAATACATTCTAATAATTAATACATGTATATCACATGGGTAATACTCAAAGGAGCACGAAATATTGTTGAATGTGAACCTGTTTCAAGAGGGGTAAATGAAACAACCACATGCTTCACGGAGGTACAAATCGGAAAATTAAAATTTTATTAAATGGCTTTGGTATTGTATTTTTTTTACAAGACAGTAAACCCTCTGGTATCCGGGTTAATTGAGCCACGGGGGCACCGGGATATGGGGAAAACCCGGATATGGTGTAGATTAAGTCTACGGACCCGAAAACCCATTTTTCGTCTACCGCATTTAACCCATAAACTGCAAAATTAAGATTTGGGAATAGCTCCTGGGTGCGCATTAAATGGCAAAATAATAACCTGGTGGAAAACAATTTTTAGTATTACAACACCCAAGAGAGACATGTTGAGCACCAAATAGTGCAAAAAAAATAATAATAATTCACTTAATGTGGCAATGATGGCGGGATAAAGGTTGCAGACATGAGGCGACCTTGGGAGCGCTGGTAGTGACGGGGTAGATAGGACACGCAGAGGGAAGATGACACACGGCACAGTCACGTCTGAACATTCTCTTGCCACTAAGTATTCATTTCAGTTACAACAAACAAAATATATCAAGGAAACATCACTTTCTCAATTTCGATAATCAACCTCTTGCACATCATTATCAAGAGGCCAGTCATTAGTCACACCAGCAATATTCTTGTCAAAGTTATGAATGTCTGGCACAAAATCTGATCCATCAGACCAGACGAATGGAGTACACGTTGTCTCGCATCTCTGAGGCTCCTGCTCTCCCTTTGCCTCCCCCTCCTCTCCCACACCAGCTTATACGCCCACTGTCGTTTTCCTCATCTTTCTGCCACTCTGAATCATCGGACAGTGATGATGGTGTCAGTGAGTGACTAGGCTAGCTAGTAACTTTCCGCACTGTTGGAGAGGCATCATGTCTGTGACCTTGAGCGCCAGAAGCATGCTCACGCTTCCACAGACCAGCTGAATCTGGTGGCTGAATACAATCTGAATCACTGTCTCTTTCACATTTGTCTACTAAAATCTTTCTCTTTACCAATACTTTCTTTTTACCCCTTCCCATGCCTCCACCACGGTCATGACCGCAGGAGCTATATGAGACTGGTTGGCATCAGTAGATGACATACTTCTACTCTCCATGGCTGCTAAAGAGCAACTAATATGATGATGGTGACTACATGGTGCGAAAGAGGGATGATGTTGCCACACGAGGTTCATTGGAATATACTTTGCCATTACGGGAAATATAAATATTCACCTTGGAACATGTGTCATCTTAAGATGTCTGGCGCAGTCTAACTCATAGCATCTTGAGATGTCTGGCGCAGTTTACAGGTTAATATATCATCGGCATAAACGAAGCTACTTAAGATCACACTCAGCTATCACCTTCCTCAACACTAAACATCCTCGGTCTATCCTTAACTCAAAATCTCAACTGGAAACTTCATACCTCATCTCTTACTAAATCAGCTTCCTCGAGGCTGGGCGTTCTGTACCGTCTCCGCCAGTTCTTCTCTCCCGCACAGTTGCTATCCATTTACAGGGGCCTTCTCTGCCCTCGTATGGAGTATGCATCTCATGTGTGGGGTGGGTCCACTCACACAGCTCTCCTTGACAGAGTGG
The DNA here is from genome assembly GCF_024679095.1 of Eriocheir sinensis. NCBI lineage: Eukaryota > Metazoa > Arthropoda > Malacostraca > Decapoda > Varunidae > Eriocheir > Eriocheir sinensis. The sequence goes on from NC_066520.1 coordinate 2,789,287, forward strand.
AGTCAAAGGCTCTTCGTCTCATCAGCTCTCCTCCTCATACTGATAGTCTTCTACCTCTCAAATTCCGCCGCCATGTTGCCTCTCTTTCTATCTTCTAACGATATTTTCATGCTGACTGCTCTTCTGAACTTGCTAACTGCATGCCTCCCCTCCCCCCACAGCCCTGCTGCACATGACTTTCTACTCATGCTCATCCCTATACTGTCCAAACCCCTTA